>NW_007772521.1:0-4830 GCF_000696425.1 Galeopterus variegatus | reverse complement strand
AACCAAATCACAGAATGGAAGAGGCTTCCTGCAGCCGTGGCCTCACAGGGCCACTCCAGCGCCCTCTATTGACAAAGCTTAACATGCCAGCAGCTGGAAAAAGAAACGTTTCAGGGTCCAGCGCCAATATCACCCAGCAGGACAAAGAAGCGTGGCGGATCTTTCTACTTACAAGTTGTAGCTCTATAATGAACAATCAATTATAAAAAGCCTAATCTGTCTTCCACATGTATGTTAGCTGGAGACAGAAACTAACTACACCATTCATTTGAACAGGGAAAATTTAATAATAAATTGCTAATTAATAGAAGGTGGCTAATTACTAAAGATGTAAAAACAGGACTCTAAGGTGTCTAGAAGAAGCAGGTGCAAAGGAGCAGCTCTTACCTCCGGGATGCGGAAGAGAGGACAGTAAAGGAGCAAAAGACTAGGACAGCCTGACCTCAGCACAGAGGCTGAGATCCAGACCTTACTGAGGACGGCGTGGCTATGACAGGGCTCACAGCGTGGCCTGTGGAAGAAGCTTTGTCAGAGGGCACAGGCTGCTGCTGGTCTTCGGAGGCAGCCTTGCACTGACAGAGGGTGTGGACAGGCTGGAGCCACTCAGAAGTGGCCACAGTGGGGAGAACACAGCCACAGGCTGCTGGGCTCCCACACTGAATATTAATAATGAAGAACCAAATCACAGAATGGAAGAGGCTTCCTGCAGCCGTGGCCTCACAGGGCCACTCCAGCGTCCTCTATTGACAAAGCTTAACATGCCAGCAGCTGGAAAAAGAAACGTTTCAGGGTCCAGCTCCAATATCACCCAGCAGGACAAAGAAGCGTGGTGGATTGGGTTCTGGTGGACAATCTGACACAACACGAAACACTCCTTTTATAATATAAAGAGAACCAAACGTTTTTCTAAGTCCTCCCATCTGCTCTACCTCCTTCTGTCCACACGCTCACCCTCAAAAATCGTCTCTAAATAGATGATCCCAAATTCAAACCTAATGTTTTCCCAACCTCTAGCTCTGTATTTCCAGTAATCGACTGGTTAGCTATGCCCGGGTCTTGTATTGACACTTAAACTCATTACATATGGAGTTACTTTAGCTTCTACCAAACCTCTTTCCAGTAACGCTCTTTTCTTGCCTTCCCCTTATGTCAGCACATGGCAAGATAACCCCCCTCATATCCTACCAATACAATGGTTCATCTCCCTTTGTCTTCGGAAGCATTTCTTCTCGTTTCTGCCTCAAACAGCCCTAATTCTGCCTTCTTTGTCTTAGCTGCCAGCCTGATATTCTTGTTCCTAAGTCCCTCTCAAATTCACTATGCACACTTCTGTTACTCGGATCATAGATTTCCTCTGCTCCAAAAATTTAAATGACTTTCCATTGCCTACAGTAGTACTTCCCAGAAGTGTTGCAACACCATTGGTTCCTCTTTATGCTGAAAAGACCTTTTAAGTTTAGTCTTCCACATGCCACTCTACATCATGAACTTCCAACAGTAAAGGAATGTGGTAGCATTTTCTCAACTCACTTGGCTATATATGGAGCCCTCGAGCATCTCAAAGTTCTAAAGGGGCAAACTTTTAGAGCTGCTGTGCTGAATCCATTAGGATTAGGTAGAGTTACATATAATGAAAACGAAGTTTAAAAAATAGCTATGCTTCAAACACACAATCCAGGCAATGTTGGGCTGGCATACAGTTCCACAGAGCCACTAGGAAGCCTGGCTTTTCCCACATTTTTGTTCTACCTTCTGGTACATGGCTTCTCTCTCAAGGCCATTTCATAGCATCGTACCAGGCATCGTGTCTGAGTGCAGACAGTAGAAAAAGGACGGGCAGCAGGCAAAATGTATGCATCTTGGGGCTAAATCGACCCTTTCAGCAGCCTTCTGAGATGCCCCATCCAACACTTCCATCTGGCACTTGTGGTCCAGAACTTAGTCACATGAGCATGCCCCAGTGCCAGGGAAGCTGGGAATGTGGTGCTAAAGTGAGATGGAGTGTTACCCAAATCAAATGTTCATTCTCCTGCTGAAGAAGGGAAGGATGGCTCCTGAGGAGACAGACAGCAGCCTCTGTCTCATTGGTCTCAGGAAGGAATTCAGCTCCTCAGCTCTGCCTGCCAAAAACTCCATAATCTGGTTGCAACCTACATTTCTAGTGTTATTTTTCATTTTCTGCACTCAAGACCCCTGCTCAAGCCAAGTTTGTGTATTGTCTGGTCTTTTGATTATGCCTCTGAATCTTCTGCTCCTATATTTTTTATCCATGCTGAACTACCCCCTCCATCATTGCCTACTGGAACTCTACCCTATCTTCCAGGGCAAGACAAATCCCATTCTTTTAATGACTTGTTTATGTTCATTTTAAAACATGAATAACAGAGAATTCTACTCTGAGTAACAAAAATTCAAAGGTGTGTTAGGACAGACTCTGGTAGACACAGTACCTTATTTCCAGTTTAAACATTTAATCATGGCTTCATATTTCCCATTGTCGGGCTCAGCACTGAGTGCTGAACGGCTGCCCCAGCCCTGTTGGCTCACATCTGCCTCTGCAGGGCCTATTGATGCACATGCCTGGGTAGTGAGGGCCATCAGAATTGGCTGTCCTGGCTCCTGTTTATACTGATTTTTCCTCAACCTCTCCCCATACTCCCACTTGATGTACACTCCCAGGACAAGCCACATAATCTGTGGGACTCAGTGCGAAATATAAATGCAGACCCCTCATTAAAAAAATATTAAGAATCTTGTCCAAGTGTGAGCTAATTGTATAATGCCCACCAAATTGAGAAGGTATCCTGAGACCAAATAATGAAGGAGGCCACTCTTTACAGCTTACAAGGAGTTTATTATTACTATTATTATTATTATTATTGACAGGTGGTTACTTATAGGAAATGTATCAGGCAGACTATTGATCTTGGTGCTGCACAGCTGCTTTCTTCACAATCCTGGTGGGGAGGAATTGAAGCATATAAAGAACTTAGGACAAAAGTGGAGCTATGCCAAAGAGAGACTTCTCTGGTGCCTCACAGCCACCTGCTGCTTATCCTTGGGGTTGCTATTATCATTCCCCTATCTTGCACAAGTACAGCATTCTGTTCCTTTCCTCTTCCTTGGTTGCTAAGCAACCTGTGGGGGGGTGAAGATTGTAACTATTGAAACCAGAGCTCCAAAGACCATGAGGATGAAGCCACACCCACCCACCCACACTGCCTCCACATATACCTGGTCTGACCCTTCTGGCGAGCCAGGCCCAGATGCTTGCATGAGTGTGCACACGTGTGCAAATGCACACACAGTTATCACTTACAGGGTAACTGGCTGCTCCCTTTAGTGGTTATCTCACACATGTTGACAAAAGCAGGTCTTGGGCTCAGGCAAACACACTGTGACCCAGCTCAGGGATGGATGGTTGAAAGGTGCTCCTGCTCCCCATCCTGTCTGCTGTCCACCTACTTCCTCACACCATTCTATTTCCTAAAAGCTTTTCCTCATGTGTGTGGTTTTATAAGTGATTAGACCTCACTTGTCTTCCCTTTCAGCTTTGGGCTTGTGGCAGATTGCAGCTTAATTCTGGAAGTGGGTGGTGGTGCAGTTGAGACACTAGACACAGATGGGCAGGCCTGTAAGGTCCATGAAAGCAGGACATAGTGGCTGGCACACAGTAGGTGCACAATACCTATTTGTTAAATCAATAAAATGCATTTAAACATAAGATGTAACATGGGTAAGTTGCCAGCAGATAATTGACCAAATTGTCTAAATGAATGGTATTGCTTATCTGTGTTTCTAGCTCACAGGTCCTCTTTTGGAAACCTTTCAAGCAAACTCATTACACGTGAGATGCCCAGGTCTGGTGGGTCTTTAATGAATATAAGATCTAAGAATGTTAAAATAAAATGATCAATAACGCATTGTTAGCATTGGAAGTTGATGAGACATTTTGAAGGCACTGATTTTGGCCACACGCTTGAGAAGCATGCTTATGATTACACACAGCATTCTGTTCCTTTCCTCTTCCTTGGTTGCTAAGCAACCTGTGGGGGGGTGAAGATTGTAACTATTGAAACCAGAGCTCCAAAGACCATGAGGATGAAGCCACACCCACCCACCCACACTGCCTCCACATATACCTGGTCTGACCCTTCTGGCGAGCCAGGCCCAGATGCTTGCATGAGTGTGCACATGTGTGCAAATGCACACACAGTTATCACTTACAGGGTAACTGGCTGCTCCCTTTAGTGGTTATCTCACACATGTTGACAAAAGCAGGTCTTGGGCTCAGGCAAACACACTGTGACCCAGCTCAGGGATGGATGGTTGAAAGGTGCTCCTGCTCCCCATCCTGTCTGCTGTCCACCTACTTCCTCACACCATTCTATTTCCTAAAAGCTTTTCCTCATGTGTGTGGTTTTATAAGTGATTAGACCTCACTTGTCTTCCCTTTCAGCTTTGGGCTTGTGGCAGATTGCAGCTTAATTCTGGAAGTGGGTGGTGGTGCAGTTGAGACACTAGACACAGATGGGCAGGCCTGTAAGGTCCATGAAAGCAGGACATAGTGGCTGGCACACAGTAGGTGCACAATACCTATTTGTTAAATCAATAAAATGCATTTAAACATAAGATGTAACATGGGTAAGTTGCCAGCAGATAATTGACCAAATTGTCTAAATGAATGGTATTGCTTATCTGTGTTTCTAGCTCACAGGTCCTCTTTTGGAAACCTTTCAAGCAAACTCATTACACGTGAGATGCCCAGGTCTGGTGGGTCTTTAATGAATATAAGATCTAAGAATGTTAAAATAAAATGATCAATAACGC
>NW_007772520.1:0-4830 GCF_000696425.1 Galeopterus variegatus | reverse complement strand
AAAAAAAAAAATAGTCCTAACATTGGTATAGAATCACCTAAGACCCTGAATAGCAAAGATAATTTTGAGAAAAAAGAACAAATTTGGAGACATCATCCTACCTGACCTTAAAATACGCTATCAAGCTATAGTAAGCAAAACACTGTAAAAGCAGACACACAGACCAATGGAACTGAGTAGAGAACCCAGAATTAAATACATGCGTTTATGGTCAATTGATCATCAACAAAATTGCCGAGAACACACAAAAGAGAAAAAACAGTTTCTTCAGTAAACGGTTTTGGGAAAACTGGATATCTACTTGCAGAATGATGAAATTGGACCCTTATCTCACATTATATACAAAAACCAACTCAGACAAAAATATATTTCCCTACAATAATTTGGATCAATTTATATCTTAGTAACATTATCAGTATGAAAAAGTGTTTCAACATTTCAACAATTTTGCTTAAAACTCTGAGGACAGTGGAAGAGATTATGTTTGGATAAATGGTAGAAATATAATATTTATTTACTTACTTAAAAAAACAAATTAAAAGATACTATTAACTCTATATGCTGTTAAAGGAATACTTTGCTTTGATCAATTTAGTCAATTATTAAGATGAATTAGTATTAAGAGTAAATAATGGTTAGTTAACTATGTTACATTTGATTTACACTGAATATTTTGATAAGAAAAGTTTGTATATGTCAATTTTGTTGCCAACTTTCCAATAGTCCATGCATGCAGGGCAGATGACTAATGTGGAATGGGGATGTTTTACAGCCAAATACTTTGAACTGCCTTTCTATGTTGGGACTTTAAAAAATGTTTAAATTTCTGATCAACATGTTCTATATCATTATTGCTCACAGAAACTTTGTCTCCAAATTTGGAAAGTCAGTTAACATTGTAGCTTCAGTTTCTTCAAAGGTAAAATGATAAAGTTAGACGTGAGGGTCTTTAAGTTTCCTTCCATCTCTAGAACTTTATAAATTAACTATAGAATTACTTTATGTCTCTCTTCTTTTCACCCAAAATTAAAGTTAGTCCTACACATGGTAAAATGTTGAATATCACTCAATAAAGTGAACAGATAGGAAGATACAAGAGTACATAAAAAGTTTTGGGTAAAACTAGAATTAAAAGATAATACTCACATATAACATTAGGATAAAAAATTTACATATGAAATAAGATAGGTCAATGTTTTCTAATGTTGTATCTACTATTGACTGAAAAATTTATACCTTGTTATTACAACTACTTCCAACGCTGTAAAAATATTCTTTCACGGAAAGCTAACGTGGTTGAAAGGATCAATGATTCAATGACTGTTCCTTTGGAATGTTCCTTTGGGGAAAAAAAGAAAAACAGTAATACAATAGGGTCCAGTTACCTGCCACTAAAAAATAATGCTCAATATTATTATCATGAAAATATCATTTACATATTTTGTAATTTTAGTTTTAGCACAGTGAAAAGAATTGTCATTGACCTAGTCAAATCAATTTTTCATGATGACTGTAATAAATGGAATTTATATATCTACCATCTTTATCCAAATTCTTTGTGTACACTCGCTTATTTTTAAAATGAGTAAATAAAATAGTTTTTCAGTATGTAGAGTGGATAACTGAAATTTAAATAGAAATTTGACATTTTTAAAAATTAAAATGAGTAAATAAAATAGTTTTTCAGTACGTAGAGTGGATAACTGAAATTTAAATAGAAATTTGACATTTTAAAAAATTTTTTTTTGATAAATTTAACTGTAATTGTCCAGAAAAGTTGTTTAAAGAACAGAAGAATGGTCTAGTAATATGGCCTAGAACTTGAGCACTAAGGGATTTTTTTTGCATTCTGCACTGTTCTTTATTTTCTACTATCAGTGCCATTCATGCTTTTAAAAAAGTCCTCATAAGTGCACACAGTGTTGATTGACTCAATTCATGGGACTCACCCATGTATACATCAAAAGGCCAAATTTAGCCTGGAATAACGAAGTCAGCTTGTATTAACCTCATCACAAACTTTAATAAATGACTAGATGCATTTTATATTAGCATAACATAGTTAAAAAAATATCTTCTAGCCTAAGAGTATTTTCCAAACTCAAGTCAGCTTGTATTAACCTCATCACAAACTTTAATAAATGACTAGATGCATTTTATATTAGCGTAACATAGTTAAAAAAATATCTTCTAGCCTAAGAGTATTTTCCAAACTCGTTAGGCGGTTTGATATATGACCTAACAATGTTGCACTTACAACATCGCATACAGTATTTAGGATAGGGTAGGTTCACTGGGTCTTCATATACCAGTTCCCTGGGTCAGTCTGAAAAGATTCTTGGAACAGATCCTGGAAATGCAGCATAAGGGAGAATGTTAGCTATGCAAGGCATTCACAAATGTATGCAGTGCCACTCATTGACATCTACAAAGAGTCCATTTTATAAGTTGTCAAAGAAGCCATTGTGATAGAATGACACCAGAGAAGAGCTGTCAATTCTATTATTAAATTGACATTCCGCACATGCTGCTTTCAGATGGAGGCTCTTAATGAACTCAATCTCCCTCTTTTTTTCTCCTGCACCATTTACTGTCTTCTTTCTTATCAGTTCTTCAATAGACCTCAGTTGATTTTAAAGTGTTGGACAAGTGAGCCCTACAAGAGGCCATCCTCCTGGTTCATTGACAGCTATTCGAAATACCTGGGAGAGTCTTCATGACATGTCTGCTACTCAAGGATTCAGCAGTGATTGCTACAGAAACTATGACATCTCCCAGGGTATTGTCAATCAAACATCTAAAGGTAAAAAGAACAACAAAAAGGTCTGTTTTGAGCAAGACAACAAACAGTACTGTAATCCTATTTGTGACACGGAGGAAGAAGAAGACATTGTCTTAATCTGTGGAGCACAACACCAGCTCTTGGATGTTTTTGGCAATAAAAAGTAAAAGGCACATGCCTTTGCAAAAACTGAGGGTTGGATACAAGCTGGTTGTTAATTCTCTTGGGATCTCCATTGTTCTCCTAGTCACTGGAGCCATGCGTGTTAAACAGGCATTCAATGAAGAGCCATCCTTGTTCATTTGTTTAATGCTATTCTTATTGTTATACATTCCCCAAGCCTAGATTTACCAGGTAGCCCGTCCTGTTATCTGTGATCCTGCCTGCTGTGAGTCCTCTGTGAAGATGACAAGCAGGAAGAGATGGCTAACTATTGTTCTCAAGGGTGTCCTGTTGTGGCTGTTTTGTGACTGACAGCTGTTGGGAAGAAGGACAAGGAAATTTTTACATCTGTTTACTGCCTTAAAGTTTCCCCATTGCTTCCCACACTGACTATTGTCATTTATAGGAGAGCTAAAATTCCTACCCTTCCAATGCAGATGCCACAGAGCTATGGAGCTATAGGACTAGGAAGTGATCATTACATGGGAAGTAAAAAGTGGATCAGGCTCAGTGTAAAGTGGAATGCTGTAATAGTGCGGCTATTAGGACATAAACATTCCTAACATTCTTAACAAGACATTTTTGTCTTGTTACTCTTTGTATGAAGCAGAAAGCTTAAACACTGTATAGTTTCAATATGTTGTCAATAGAATGAGGTCTAATTTAAAATTTTATGAATCGTGTGTCCCAACTGCTTTGCTTTGAACTTTTTGATTTCTTATTTCAGCCAGTATTTATTATTTCTTATTATAGCTAGTAAATCTAACTGAGTGGAGTTAAAATTTTATCTGGTAGTAAGATGATGACTTATTCACCTATAGTTTTGCATTTTCAAATAGTAACTGATTTATTTTTACTTGTTTTCTGCTTAATAATTGCTGTTACTCATAATTTCATAATTTGTTGTTTGACTATTATCTAATGGTGTTTTACTCCAAATCTGATAGAATAATTAAATCTGAGGCTCATGTAAAACAACAGCATAGAAATCAAATTACCGAACTTTTCTGAATGAACAAACCAAATTGATGGAATTGTCATGCCCATTACGTTACCTAAAACTTTCTGAAAAACGTTTTGTTGTAGTGTATAATTTACTCAAAGTAAGTGGTTCCTATAGTGCTATTGAAAAGACTTTCTGTCACTTACTGGCATTAAGATGATGAGAGTTTAAGCCCCTTGATCCAGAGCCTGTGTTTCACAGTCAAAACTAAAAGCCCAGACTAGAGCACAATAGCACTTCTCAGCTTAAAAAGGATTGAGTTATGTATGGCCTGAGGACAAAAAAATGAATATGTCTTCAGACACAGAAATATATATGTACCAAGTGAATATAAAACTTTGAAATAAACACATCAGCTAAAAAAATAAATCAACAGCCTCATCTACCTATTTTTTTTCTTTTTAACTTGTGCACTAATTATATATATGTATATGTATGTATATATATGAATTTATATATATATATACAAATACACAAATATATATAAATATTTTATTTAATGTTATTTAGCATTAAAATTATCTAAAACGTATTAGGTAAGAAAAACTTTTCATATTTCCCATACGATAATTATAAGTATTTTTAATTTTTTATGCAACTTCATTTTTTCTCTTCCTTTTTATCTTTTGATTCCATATGACTTGAAACAAAATGTGTGAGTGAAATCTAGAAATACTGCAAAAAATTCAACCCATACGATAATTATAAGTATTTTTAATTTTTTATGCAACTTCATTTTTTCTCTTCCTTTTCATCTTTTGATTCCATATGACTTGAAACAAAATGTGTGAGTGAAATCTAGAAATACTGCAAAAAATTCAGCGATGTCGTTAGAGTGTCGTCTTTGTTATGTAAGTATAAAAATCAATGAAAACTCATCATT
>NW_007772519.1:3668-4831 GCF_000696425.1 Galeopterus variegatus | reverse complement strand
AGAAGATATTTGCAAATCATAACCTGATAAGGGTGTAGTATATTCAGGATATGTAAAGAACTCTTACAACTCAACAATAAAATACAAACAACTCAACTAGAAAATGGATAAAGAATTAGAATAGATATTTCTCCAAGGAAGATAAACGAATGGCTAATAAGCATATGAAAACATACTCAACATCATTAGTCATTAAGAAAATGCAAATCAAAACCACACACACACACAAAAAGAAACCACAAGACACTCTTTACACACACGAGGATGACCATAATAAAAAAATATATACAATAACAAGTGTCAGTGAAGATTTGGCGAAATTGGAGCCATCATACACTGCTGGTGGAAATGTAAAATAATGCAGTCCCTTTGGAAAACAGTTTGGTAATTCCTTAAAAAGTTAAATGCAAGTTACCATATGACCCAGTAATTCTACTCCAATAGAATTGAAAGCATACTTCCACACAAAAACTTGTACATGAATGTTCATAGCAGCATTGTTGCCAAAAAGTGGAAACAACACAAATGTCCACCAACCAATGAGTGGATAAACAAAATATGGTATGTCCATATGATGTAATATTATTTGGTAATTAAAAGAATGAAGTACTGATGCATGTTGCAACGTGGATGAACTTTACAAACATTATGCTAAGTGAAAGAAGCCAGACATAAAA
Organism: Galeopterus variegatus; assembly: GCF_000696425.1. NCBI lineage: Eukaryota > Metazoa > Chordata > Mammalia > Dermoptera > Cynocephalidae > Galeopterus > Galeopterus variegatus. The sequence goes on along the minus strand of NW_007772519.1, from coordinate 4,154 downwards.
GGCTATATATTTTACGATTACATTTAAATGAAATGTCTAGCATAGGCAAATCCAGAAAGAGAGAAGGCAGATTAGTAGTTGCCAGGGACTAGGAGAAAAGGTGAGTGGAGAGTAATTGTTAATGGGTGTAGGGTTTCACTTAGGGGTGATGAAAATATTCTAGATTTAGATAGTGGTGATGGTTGCACAACTTTGTGAATCTACTAAAAACCACCAAATTATATACTTTACAAGTCTGAATTTTATCATGTGAATTATATCTCAATTTAAAAATTTTAGGTTTACCTGCACAATATATTCAAAACCTTACCCCTTTATGACTTCCCCCATTACTAACTGGATCCACGTTAACATCCTCTCTGACTCGGATTATTGCAGTAGCTTCAACTGGTCCCCCTGCCTCTTGATCTTTATGGTCTCTATTATAAAACTGCTCCTTGTAAAATAGGTCAGGGCATGGCTTCCTCTGCTCAAATTCTCCAAAGC
>NW_007772519.1:0-2837 GCF_000696425.1 Galeopterus variegatus | reverse complement strand
ATATATATATATATACATATATATGGTCAACTCTGAGACAGAAAGATTTGGATTATTATATATATAGGTTTTTATACATGGTTCCTGGCTCATAATTCCAATAACGCTTGTAATTTGGGGGCACTTTAGGCCTCAGAAAACCAAGTCTTTCTCCCTGACCTTCTCCTGTCCTTCTTTCATCTGCTCTTTTGTCTCCCTGAAGCAAGGCCTGGAAACTATAATCTCCTTTCCCAGGGTGAGTCATAGAAACCAGCCCTGAAACTAGCCATAAAGCCCTAATCTTTCTGTCTCGGATCTGGCCATAAATAATTCTCTGAGCTACCTTGTCTGATTGTAGCTCATGGCACCCCCACTCCAGAAGGGGTCCTGCCCCATGCCTGGGAGGAAGGAATGTCATGCAGAGAGGTCAAGAAGAACCCGAACTAACAGGCCACACTGGGATCCCCACCCAGTTTGACAGTGTTAGATCACACCCTTTTTGCCCAATCACCTTTGTACATGGTTGTCCATGCTTCAGTCATGCTTATCCAATGAGGACTCCATAAAAGACCCGAGAACACAGAGTTCAGGGAGCTTCTGGACAGCTGAACTCATCCGCATGCTGGGAGAGAGGTGCACCCCAACTCCGCAGGAATGAAAGCACCTACACTTGGAACCCTTCCAGACCTCGCCTTATGTATCTCTTCATCTGGCTGTTTTTTTATATCCTTTAAAATCTCCTTTGTAATAAACTGGTAAACTTTAAGTATGTGTTTCCCTGAGTTCTGTGAGCTGCTCTAGAAAACTAATCGAATGCAAGGATGGGGTTATGGGAACCCTGATTTATAGCTTCTGGGTCAGAAGTTCCAGAGGCCTGGGCTTGCAACTGGCATCTGAAGTGGGGGACAATTCTTCAGGTGGACAGAGTCAGAGTTAAATTGGATGACACCCCACTGGTTTCCACTGAAGAATTGCTGGCTTGCTTGCCAGTGGGTAGAAATCCCTACACATTTGGTCACAGAAGTCAGAAGTCTCTCTTCTGTGTGAGTTGACTGTTGCTGAGTAAGAGCATAGAGGGAAAAACACTACGGTTTATGTTTTTCCTATACCAACTCACCGTCATTCCCTCTGCTCCAGCCACACTGGCTTCCTTGATGTCCCTTAACTTACCAGGGACTCACTCTCACCTCACAACTGTTCCATTCACCATCGCCTCTGCCTGGTATCTGCCCTAGATATCTGCATATCTAGAGAAAGAGACATCATTCTCTTTTGGGTCTTGGCTTAAATGTCACCTTCTCAGTAAGTCTTTCCCTTAGCCACTGTGATGGTTAATTTTAGGTGTCAACTTGACTAGATTAAGGAATACCTAGAAACATGGTAAAGCATTATTTTGGGATGTGTCTGTGAGGGTGTTTCCAAAGGAGATTAGCATGTGAGCCTGAGTGGACTGGGTGGGAAATATCCACTCTCAACTTGGGCAGGCACCATCCAGTCTGCTGAGAGCCCCTGAGAGAACAAAAACAGAAGAAAAGGCAAAACTCCCTCTATCTGCTGAAGCTGGGACACACTCTTTTCTCTTGTCTATGGGCAACTGAACTCAAGACTCTTCAGCCTCTGGGTTCCAGGACTTACACCAGTGGCACATCCAGGTCTCAGCCCTTGGCCTTGGGCTTAGAATCACACCATCGGCTTCCCAGGTTCTGAGGCTTCCAGACTTGACCTGAGCCACACTTCTGCATCCAGTTTGCATCTGGCTTATCGTGGGACTTCTCAGCCTTTGTAATCACATGAGCCAATTCCTATAATAATCTCCTTTTGAATATTGATATGCATATCTTATTAGTTCTGTCTCTCCAGAGTACCCTGACTAACACAGGACACCCTATTTAAAATTAAACCATGCCCCTCTCCCCTATTCTCTTCTTCCACTTCCATCTTCCATACACTTGTCACCTTCTGAGATACTAAGCTTTTCGTGGATTTATTTGTTGGTCATTAGTTTTCCTTTGCTAGAAAGTAAGCTCCTGAGGGCAGGCATTGTTCATTGCTATAATCTCCAGTGTCTAGAGCAGTGCTTGGCACATAATACATCTTCAATAAATATTTTTGATTGAACAATTACATGGTGTGGACAACTATTCACTTTACCTATGCAAAGGACTGGGATTACACAAGCCTGTCTGTCAAGGTTTGTTAAGCCTTTAGATTCTGAATCTTCTTGTGCTGTTTTCATCTTTCTGGTCAAATTACTTACACACATTTCCTTTGGAGAAACTTTCTATCTCTGTGGTGCACATACTTTTTCTCCACCAGACCCAGCTGAGCACTGCTCCTATGCCATATATGTGGCACTACTGTGACTGCACAAAGGAGCTCTCAGCTTTTACAAGGCTTGGAAGAATAAATGAAATCAAGACCATATCCAAGCTGAACAGGAAAGTTCAAATGGCTTTGAATTATTTGACAGCAAATGTAGGAGAACTAATGTGAGAATATGTCAACACAACTCTTTTCACAGACCCATAACTCAAAGATGTCTGAAGGTCCTTTCGTCCCTGTAAACTTCCATGGGAATGGGGAGATGACTGAGAATTTACCCACCATTCTCAGTTCCTATGTATTATTCCAACAAATACTAAAGGTGGTGGGAGAAAGCTTGCTTTTGACCTATTTTTTCTCCCACTTTTACCCTAAGTGAAGTGAAGTCCATAGTTGGGATTTACCTCCTATCTAATAGAGTCGAGATAAAGTCCAAAAGACCAAGAATTACTTCCCTGATGTGGCTACACACTGTCAACATTAGTTCCCTCCCTAAAATGGTTAATTTTTTTGTTAAAGCAGCTGTTCATTTTCCT
>NW_007772518.1:0-4831 GCF_000696425.1 Galeopterus variegatus | reverse complement strand
TAACACTCTAAATTTTCATGAATACCGCTTTGACCACTCCCAACTAAATAGCAAGTGCCATTTTGATTCCCTCTGTAACGCAACTTATTTTGTTGAGTGAGTCAATTTCCAAAGAGTTTCGGGTTGGGGCTAAAACTTTTGGTCTTTTGGTCAAGGTGTATGTTGCATATAATCAGATCCCAACCTCAGTGGGTGGGGATGGTGGGGAGGGGAGAGGGAGCACAGGAACACAGACAGGAAGACCAGCGCCATCAGAGCAGGTGCACACGCCAGTGTGCCCATGTCTCAGCACATGAGGAAGATGCAGCCAGCATGGGGCAGCCCACTGGATCTTCGAGGGTCTTGGCCCCCAGGCCAGGCTCTCCTGGCATTCACAGAGGACTCTGACTAGTCCAGGGCAGGCGTGCTCACTGTCTCTCCCTCCCTCTCTCACCCTATATCTCTATCTCTATTTCTTCTGAAAAAATAAAATAAAATAAAATAAAAGCAACTTTTTACTTGGCCCCCAGGCCAGGCTCTCCTGGCATTCACAGAGGACTCTGACTAGTCCAGGGCAGGCAAGCTCACTGTCTCTCCCTCCCTCTCTCACCCTATATCTCTATCTCTATTTCTTCTGAAAAAATAAAATAATATAAAATAAAAGCAACTTTTTTAATAAAAGCAACTTTTTAAAAAAAGGCACTCTTTTAAAATCCTAAAGCAATGCTCTCAAATTATGGCGATTCCCAAATAAGAACCTCATCACCCTCTACACGAGCAAACACATACTGAGTGTGTCTGAAGCATCTTCCCTGCCCACGTGCTGACAGAATGCACAGACCCAATGGGTGAGGGCCAAAACACACACGGCGCTTGCCGTCAGAAAACTGAGGCCTCCAAGCTGCCATCGGATGTCACCCCGGGTCTGCCCCGTCGGCTGCCTCCCACCACGTGTGGCTGAAGTGCTGTGCCAAGCATAAGAGTCAGCCCAGGACATGGTCTCCATTTGGACTATTTTTCAAGCCCTACCACCTCCTACTTATCAAGTCCAAATTAGCTTTTACTTTGGGATATGGCTTTGTGTTGTTCTTGCACCTCTGACTCTCTCTGACACGATAACACCAGCCATGTGCATGCATGACCTACAGAGGAAGAGGAGACGTGGAGTTAAAGGCCTCAGCATGAAGCAAATACCCCTCCTAGCTGAGAGGAGGAAGTCTCGCGGGCCTTTGTGCCCTGGCCACCCAGCACCAGGCAGGACCCCGAGGCTCATCACAGGGTTTCAGGCACTGCACATAACACTATCCACCCACATCTTAGGCTGGTTGGTTGGATAATTTCTTTAAAATAATACAAATAAAAAACAAAGTTGTTTTGACCAGATTCAAGGCTTAAAGGCCTTGGCTGCTGCATGGCAGACAATAGAAGAAAAGACTGCAGACAGATAGGAAAGAAAACATGATTAAATCACAGAGGTGACATTAAATCAATAGAAGCAGTGCACGGTCGATATTCCTTTGCTCTGGGTAAGAGCAGTGGGCTGGTGCCTATTTTCAGATTGCTCTAAGATTGTTTCCTATTTGCATTGTACAAAGAAAGACTTTGGGGGACCATGTGGGAAAGGCTGCTATTTTCTTAAATGTCTAATTAGATTCTCCAAATATGATTCTGTTTCTTTTCTAGATTCGGCAGGACAGCCGATCGGTTCCAGCCCCATGCACAGAGGAGACGCCAATACCAATCACAGCATGGGCAGCTGGGCAATTGCCAGAGAGCAGCTGCTCTGAGCTGTCCAATAGGAACTCCAAGGAGCTGCTGTTTGCCGCCGTAATGACCGGTGGAAATCCAGGTCATGCAAACGATTCACGTTCGAGGCACTGACTCTGAGTCACTTAACATTTCACGGTGGACCAGGGTCTGCAGACAGATTCCAAAACAGGAGAGTGGCGCACTCAATAAATCTATGTTTTAACCGAGGAAGTATTGGCAAAGAGGAAATTTCAGATTGAGAGCAGGGTCCCTGGGTTCCAGCACGGATTCTGCCACCGACCAGCACATGAACTTACGCGCTCTGAGCTCTCTGGGCCCTTGTTCTTTCTCTCTCTACAATGAGGTTGCGGGAGCAGGTGATCTGAATGTCTTCTTTAACCTTTTTCAGTTTTCATTCTGTAAAAATTGGACTGAAATTCCCGTGAATTGTTTTTGCGTGATTGCAACCAAACAGGGGGGATAAAAAGATACTGGGACATTTTTCAAGCACTCTGGACAAATCATAACAGTAGTAAATGTACCTAAACAGAAAGTTTTGTCAGTAAAGAAAATACACACACAGCACGAGCTACATCCTGCCATCGATCCGAGCGCGGAACAGAGGCAGGATATGGCCACGGGCTGGCATTTGTTATTAATAGGAAGGCTGAATTTTTCAGGACAAAAATAACATTTCCTCCGAACTAAGGAAATGTGGAGCCGTAAATAAAACCTGTGCAATTGCTCCTTGAGATTCAGTAGCTGTTTGGGGCAAAAGCGTTCTTGTTTTCCAGTCCGGAGGGTTGTAATTTGGCAGGACTGGGCTAACCGTCCAGACATACTGAAGACAGATTAGCAGGGATGCCGGCTCCGAGGAGTGGGAAGAGCGCGCGTGTCACGCGTGTGTCCCTGGTAGCAAAGGAGAGAGGCAGGCAGTGGCCCCGAGGAGCCCAGGATGGTGCAGTGAGGTGTCTCCTGCCCAGGAAATGCAGGACATTAGGAAAATACGAGTCCAAACCTCATCAATACCGCAACTGCCATCATTACCCCAAAGCACGCGAGGGTGTGAGGGAAAGAGCGGGAGTCCTGTGTTCCAGAGCCAGAGCCGGAGCCCTGGGACCCACGAGCAGGTAGCAGGCCTGTCTCCTGCCTTCACTGCTTCCCTGCGGGGCACGGGAGGTCAGGACTCCTGAGACCTGTTTGCTTCAGACAGCTTTCGAAGTCATTCTGGTCCCTTTTTTTTTTAAAGGACATTTCTTCAAGTAATAGATTCAATTTTATTTTTCTTTTTAGGGTATGCTATGTGCTGTGTTGTGTCCCCCAAAATCCATACGTTGAAGTCCCAACCCCTAGGACCTCAGAATGTGGTGAGATTTGGAGATGGGCCCTTAAAGAGGTAGTCTAGTTAAAATGAGGTCACCAGGGTGGGCCCTAATCCAATCTGATTGGTGTTTTTATAGGAAGAGCAGACAAGGACACAGACACCCACAAAGGGACGACCAGTTGAGGACGCGGGGAGAAGACGGCGTCACGAGCCAGGGAGAGAGGCCTCGCGAGGAACCGGCCCTGCCACGCCCTGATCTCAGACCTCCAGCCCCAGACCGTGAGAGAACAAACGTTGTCGTTTAAGCCGCCCGCCTGTGGTACCTTGTCATGGCAGCCCTAGAAAACTAATGCAGAGCACGCGAATAAAACCATTCATGATAGTGGACGCCCTGATCTCAGACCTCCAGCCCCAGACCGTGAGAGAACAAACGTTGTCGTTTAAGCCGCCTGCCTGTGGTACCTTGTCATGGCAGCCCTAGAAAACTAATGCAGAGCACGCGAATAAAACCATTCATGATAGTGGATGGTCTCGAAGCAGACAGACGGTTGGGTGGCATGGTGGCAGGTGAGAGGGCTCAGCTCAGCCTCCGTGTGGGAGCTCAGGAGGTGGCGGAGGTGCCACCCCACCCCACCGCAGCAGCCTCCTCTGCCCACAGCAAAGGGGACAGACCAACAGGGCCAGGTCCCGGCAGCGTGTGGTTTGGGGGGCCCGGCTGGAAGTGCTGTGTGTGTTCCTGAGCTCCTAATGGGGGCAGCTCAGCAGGCGTGGTGGTGTCTAAAGGGACGGGGCTCGTGCTGGGCCTGCGGGCTCAGAGGAAGACGTTGAGGAGATGGCACTACAGGCCCCAGACGTGATGGGCCTGACACTGAGGAGCAGAGCAGAGGGAGTTTGGGGTGACTGGGGCAGGGAGAGGGCCTGGAACAGCCGTGGGCATGGGGAAGGTGGAGTCAGAAAGGGGGTCAGAGAGACCGCTGGGAGTGGGGGGACCGTGCAGGGCCTTCAGGCCTGGCTGAGGAGTAAGGCTGGGGCACAACGCCGCTGTCGCATCTGAGAAATGAGTTACTCTCCCTCTGCCCCACCCAAGAGAAGAGAAGGCCGAATTAATACACATTTTTCATTAATTTTTAAAAGAATTTTTACGTATCCTCAAAGTTCTTTTAAGGAAAGGAGAGTGATTGGAGGATGTCCCGAGCTGGGCAGGCTGGTGTCCCCCACACCGACCTGGGCGTGAGGGGGGTCGTCGTGGACCGGGTAGAGGAGGAGGCATTTCTAAAGCTCCTCCCCTGGGGGCGGCCCCGTCCTGGGAGACCGAACACTGCTTGCTGCAGCTGGAAACCTGCACCCCGTCCCTCCATCCCGGCCAGCAGGCCTGTGAGCTCGCCCAAACCTGATAAGATCGCAGCCCTCAGGGTGCACCGGGGCAGGACCATTGCCTGCAAAAATCAGAGTTAATTAATACAAGGCCACAGACAGAGCCGACAACGGGGGTCTGTTCTCCCCTGGCTGGGCATGAACAACTCCATGTAATATTTATAGACCCAGTTCTGCCTGTGCACTGAAGGGAGGCCGGGGCCCCAGGGGACGTGAGCTCAGGAGCTCCATCGGCAGGTGAGAGACAGCCTGGAACCCACACCCCACCCTCAAACTCCCAGCTCCTGAGACCGTCAGAGGAAAATGTTACCTCACTCCACCCCCAGGGTTAATGCCCTCCTTCGGGAAAAGAGAAGTCTGATATCAAACTGAATTGACTCTGCGGATCAAAAGAGGCAGGCTTGG
>NW_007772517.1:0-4832 GCF_000696425.1 Galeopterus variegatus | reverse complement strand
ACAGCAGAAGGACAGAAAAAAGAAATGGGAGCTGGAACCCCACACTCCAGGACAGAGACCAGATAGGCTGCAGGCCAGCACCAAGCCCCGTCCCTCCCTGACTCATGTATAAGATGGGGTGATGGTTGCACCCAGCCATGGGGTACAGTGAAAATTCAGGAGAGAGAGAAAGAAAATGGTAAATGATTAAAGGCTTATAAATGTGAAACTCTCGAGTTAATCCACCTACAGGCCCTTGCTGGCTGTGTCTACATGGGCCAGGCAGATGGAGCAGGAACTCAAGCCTCAGAACTCAGGGCTCAAGGCTCAGGGCTCAGCACTCAGCCCCAGGACTCAGGCTCAGGGCTCAAAGTTCAGGCTCAGGGATCAGGGCTAAGGACTCAGCACTCAGGCTCAGGGCACAGGCTCAGGACTCAGGGGTCACGCCCAGGGCTCACAGTTCAGGCTCAAGGCTCAGGGCTTAGCACTCAGCCTCAGGACTCAGGCTCAGGACTCAGGGATTAGGCTCAGGGCTCAGGGCTCAGCACTCAGGTTTAAGACTGAGGGATCAGGCTCAGGGCTCATGGCATAGACTTGACCACCTCATGGTGCCCAAGGTTGCCCCTGGTGCCCTCTCTCCATACATCACTCCTGTGTCTCTCTCCCCATGAGTCTCTCTCTGGGGTTGTATGTTTGTCTGGGGTTGTATGTTTGTCTGGGGTTGAGAGGTCAGAGACAAATTGTAGAATCACTCCTGTGTCTCTCTCCCCATGAGTCTCTCTCTGGGGTTGTATGTTTGTCTGGGGTTGAGAGGTCAGAGACAAATTGTAGGACCCCTGTGCTTGGAGTAGGATGACCTGGCAGTCTGCTGGGCTGTGTCTTTCCTGGATGGGTGGCCTGGAAGCTGCCTGCCCTCGCAGAGCACAGCTTTCACATCCGAGTGATGGACAGAATCTTCTACCTCAGCAATTTTAATTCTTACTGTCATTATGGTAATGATCATGATGCCATTTATTTATCATCCTGTATTGATATAATATGACCTTCACACAATGCAAGTATATTAATATATGAATAATAATACGCTAACATTATATTATCATGAAGTTCCCTATAACGCAAGTGTCAGAGGTCTGGTCGCAGACCAGGTTTTGGTTGCAGCTGTGCAAAGGGCCGCTGTGGGCAGGACATGTCTGTGCAGACACTCGTAGACTCAGAGCCAGGAGGTAGCTGCAGGTCGGGACGTGGGCCTGTCACTCCCCAGGCAGGGGTTCTGGCCAGCAGAGAGGAGTGGCCAGGCTTGTGGCTGAGCTGAGCAGGCCTGGGTGGGCATGGAGAGGCAGAGCCTGGGCTGGGCCCTCCAGTGCCTGCTGGGGTCTCCTCTCAGCCTGGGCCCTGATGCACCGGCTCACCCTGCAAGGTCTTCAGGCAGCTGCAGCGATAGGAAGACCTGCTGCAAGATGCCTTCATCTCCCATGGATGCAGGTGTCCCCATGCCACCTGAAACCCCGGACTGCCACCCTCCCACTCCCTGTGGTGCCCCAGCTTTGGGTAGTGCTGAGCTCAGGGTGGAAGAGGGTAAATCCTCTACACTCAACAGACCTGCCTCCAGACACCCACAGCCCCATGGAAGGCAGACCTGCACCCATTGCCACTGCAGGCCCCAGAGCCAGCACCATGGGAGGTGCTCAGGGGCTGACAGAGACTCCCTGGAGGCAGCTTTGAGGTGGTCCTGGTGGGAGGTGCAGCTTTCCTGAGGTTCAGGTGTGGGCCAGGGCACTACAAACTGTGAAGTGATGGGAGTACTGTGGACGAGCTCTCTTAGCAGCCCCGCAGTGAATGGAAAGGTTGCGTGTAAAAACATGGGGGAACGGCCTGGACAGGGCCACAGTGGGCACCTGGCGGTCACTCCCTAAGCCAGGCTCTGGGCTGGGGGCAGCCATGGTTCTGATTCAGCCCCACCGATCAAGGCAGCCAGCCCAGCAGCAGGCCAGGATGCAGCCACGACAGAACTGCATGCAAAGAGTCAGAATCAAAGTGGATGGCGGGCCACCTGGGAGGGTGGGTGGAACACATCTCAACTGGGGACCATTCTGCACCCTTTTTCAGGGGACACATGGCAATATTTCAGGTCCTCATGACTGAAGAGAGAGCAGCTGGTACATAGTGGGGAGAAGTCAGGGATGCTGGTGACACCCTACGACACGAGGAGCCCAAGAGCAGCTGGTACATAGTGGGGAGAAGTCAGGGATGCTGGTGACACCCTACGACACGAGGAGCCCAACCTGCCAGCCCAACCTGTGCTGTGGGGGGACGGTGCTGGCTGCAGTGAGTGGGAAAGGAAGGTGTGTGAGCAGGAAAAGCTGGGCGTGAGGGGACGGCAGGGCCCAGCAGACGTGCCTCCCTGAGCATCCATGGAAACTGGGCAGACGAAGAGGAGGAGCCCACACCGGGCAGGCCACAGGGGCCGGGCCACTGCGCTGACCTGTCCTATGCTTGTCCATGGGTTCCATGGGGACACGATGCCCGATTAGCCTCAGGACCCCTTCAAAGTGCCACGGAAAAGAGACGGCCACCGCCGTCTCTGGACACCAGTGAAACAGCAGGAGATCGAGACTCCACACACATCGTGTCTGTTCTCCTAAAAGCCACCTGTGGAAGACCACGTGGCGAGTTTACGGGCTTCCCTCCGTCACTCTGAGAAAGCCGTGGTGACTATGGCATGGAGAGACCTGTGGCGGAAGGTGGCAGATCTGTGGCCTGCTGGGCACGCGTTCTCCAGGAGACCTGAAGCTCTGTAGGATGAAGCTGTCTTACATTAACGCAGAGGGTAAAGGACAGGGAATAGGACATTTTACCACGTTATAAAGACATGAGACCCAGACAGTGACAATCTGCTAACTGAATGGTTAACTTCACCCTGGTCAAAACAAGTCTCCTTCCTCCAGCCAGGACTGGGAAGGCGAAGGGCCTGGGATTCAGAAAAGAGGCGCATGCAGAGGACGTCACAAGATCAAGTGACCGTCTCTGGGCCGGGACAGATCGGTGCCACTGGTGGTTCAGCACAGAGGAGAGGTGGGGACCTCTCTGCTGGACACAGCCCGGACATGTGTTTCCTCCCACAGGTGACATCAGGAAGGGCACATGGCTGCAGGAGGAGGGCGTCCCATGGTGGCCGTCACTTCACCTGTTCTTGTCCTGGGCCCAGGCATGGAGCCACCACCCTTGCACACCAGCCGCCGCTGTCCTCGCTCCTGAGCAGCTCGCCCCTGCCTGTGAAGACCGCCTGAGGCCACCCCACTCAGGGGACTCCTGTGTATCGCCTGTGCAAGCGTCTGGACCACCCAAGCCAGGGGGTCTGCATGTCTGTCCACCATGGTTAGAGGCTGCACGGTCTCCACTTCTCCCCCTATTTTAGATGTTGATGTCTTACTCCCCCTGTTTTAGATGTTGATGTCTTGACCCCAGTATTTCAGCATGTGCCTATATTTGGGGATAGGGGCTTTAAAGAGGTGATTAAGTTAAAACAGGGTCATTAAGGTAGGCTCTAATCCAATGGCTTCTTTCCTTATAACTGGAGGAGATCAGGACACAGATGAACACAGAGCAGTGACCATGTGAGGACACAGGGAGAAGACGGTGTCTACACACCGAGAAGAGAGGCCTGAGGAGAAACCAGCACTGGCGACACCTTGATCTCAGACTTTCAGCCTCCAGGACTGTGAGAGAGAAACTTCTGTTGCTTAAGCCATCCAGACCATGGGACTTTGCTACAGTGGCCCCAGGACACAATGTATCCAGTGTGTGCCCAGCGCCCCTCTCTATGCACCGTCCCACGCCTGCAACGTGGGAGGGGTGGCGATTCCCGCTTGCAGGCATGGGGACTGCAGAGGAGGCTCTGCTGCCTTTGGGTTCAGAGGTTTAGGGGGATGCGGCAGAGAGAGAACACACAGGGACCCCAACCCTCATGTGACTAGATCCCATGTGGGGAGAACGGGGGGTGTGAGAGATGCTCTCCATGAGGACGCATGGAGGTGATCTTTTTACTTCTATAAATGACAGTGTCTTGGATTCCCATAATAAGTCCTTTTGTTGTTTCATACCAGCCTCTTGGCAAACGTGACCTGAGAGCCCAGGACAAACTTGCCGTGGAGGACTCTCACGCGCAAAATGTCCTCTCTCCGTGGGGCTGGATGGCCAGGTGGATGGTCTGGTGAGTCCCTGGGGTCACAGCGCTTCAGTGTGAGTCGGGTGTGGCCCCAGGTCTCGCTTAGGAATCACGTGCGCTGTCTGCGGAGCTTGGCTTTCCAGAAAACCTTATGTTCTGCTGGGTCATCTATAAAAGACCAGGAGTGTGCGGACAGGTGTCAGGCATGGAAGGACCTCTCATCCTGCAGGAGGTGGCCAGAGAGGTGGCCGGCAGTGGGGTGGGCTGGGGTGGGAGGCAGGAGGCGAACTTTGCAGTCAAGTTGTGGGTCTGAGCAGCAGGATTTCCAATTTTGTGTCTCAGTTTTGAGGTGTGTTTGTCATTTCCAGCAACAGCTTGGCCTGTTCACAGCAGAACGGACATGGGCTCTGTCCAACCTCAGGAGAAGCCTCGAGGCCCAGCCACACTGACCGCTCAGCCATGGCAGGGCTCGCCCTAGAGCAGGTGTCAGGGCTGGGACCCGGGCTGCAGAAAGCAGGATTCTCCCACCTGCAGTCGAGACATGGACCTGTGGGCCTCCGTCACTTAGGAGAGCAGCCGCGGCACGCTGTCCCCACCCTCCTTTGTTCACTGTGTAATTTGCGTGTCTTTTTCTATGAACCCAGACTTCAGCTGCACAGTGTGCATGTTTCTTTACCACCCACCC
>NW_007772516.1:0-4832 GCF_000696425.1 Galeopterus variegatus | reverse complement strand
GTAGAGAATGGATATTTCTGAGGGCAGAAGGCCTGATAGGAGTAGAGAAAGAGCATGGGTAAAGATATTTGTACCTGGGAAGAAGAGAGTGGAGTACTACTCCCAGGATTTTCTGCTGTTTAGGAGGGGTGCAGAAGAGGAACTCAGAGCTTCCTGTGGTGCTATCTGAAGGATCAGGAAAGGCAGATAAGGCAGGAACAGTGAGTGCCTGTCCAGAGCAGAGGGGGCTGCTCTACCCAGCAAAGAGTTTTTAGGGATGGTTCTCCTGCCTTAAAACCTTTCCATTTCCTTCACCAAGACCCCAGCTCTGGCCTCACTAGGCATCTTTCTGAATCTTGAATGGGCCACAGTCTGCCAGGACTTAGGCTTTTGCATGGCTTTCCGTTATTCAGGACATCTAAAGTAGCCTCCTCCCCAGGATCACTTTCCAGCACATCTCCTTAATATAATATTACAAATATCACTATCTGTCTTTATTTGTGAAGTTTTTATTTTCTGTATCTATTCCCTAGACTATGTTTCATGAGAATAGGGACATTATTCACAGCTGTAACTCCACTATCTAGCAATAGTGGGTTCTCAATACATATTTGTGGGATGAATCACAATCATGACTTTTTTAGGATCAAATTCTATTTAAGTTTGCTACATGCATAATCTAGGCAAATATGAATTATTTTGCATGTATTTAAATTAATTTTTTTCAATATTTTTGTTAAATCCTATAACATATTCATCATTTCCAGGCTATATTCTCAGTTCTAGTATTTGGATTTTGAAAGGCTATATTAGTGAAATGCTGTCAATAAGCATACTAAAAGTCTTTCTGGATAACACCAAGAAAACTAATTAAAATATGAAATATTTAAGTTCAGTGTATTTGATGAAAAATAGCTCATTTGCAGCATTAAGAACTTTTTTGCAAATATATAATTAATATAATTGTCTGGATGTTTTAACATATTGATATAAAATATGGGAAAACAAAAGACCCCAAATAGCCAAAGCAATCCTGAGCAAAAAAATAAAGCCAAAATAATAATAATAATAATAATATTAAAAATAAATAAATCCTGACCTCAAATTGTACTACAAAGTTATTATAACCAAAACAGTGTGGTACTGGCAGAAAAACAGAAGAGAATAGAGAACACAGAAATCAATCCACATACTTAATGCCAGCTGATTTTCAACAAAGGTATCAAGAATATGCAATGGACAAAAGACAGCCTTTCAATAAATAGTTCTGGGAAAGTGGATATTCATATGCAGAAGAATGAAACTAGACTGGTACCTCTCACGATATACCAAAATAAACTCAAAATGGATTAAAAACTTAAATATAAAACCTGAAACTATAAAACTCCTAGAGAAAACATAAGGGAAACATTTCAGGATATAGGACTGGGTAAAGACTTTATGAATAAGACCCCAAAAGCACAGGCAACAAAAGAAAAAATAAACAAATGGGAGCATATTAAATTAAAAGCTTCTGGAAAATTAAATTAAAATATTTTAATTGATTAAATTAACAATTAAATTAAAAGCAAAGGAAACAATCCACAGAGTGAAAAGACAACTTACAGAATGGGAGAAAACATTTGCAAACTATACATCCAAGAAGAGATTAATATCCAGAATATACAAGGAAGTCAAACAACAGTAAAAAACCAAATAATCCAATTTTAAAAATGGGCAAATGAGCTGAATAGACATTTCTCAAAGGAAGATATACAAATGGCTAACAGGTACATGAAAAAATGCTCAACATCACTAAGCATTAGGGAATGCAAATCAAAACCACATGGAGATATCATCTCATTCCAGTCACACTGGCTATTGTAAAAAAGACAGAATAACAAATGCTGGTGAGGATGCAGAGAAAGGGGAATCTTTCTGTACTGCTGGTGGGACTGTAAATTAGTACAGCCATTATGGAAAACAGTATGGAGGTTCCTCAAACAACCACAGATAGAACTACCACATGATCCGTCAATCCCACTTGTGGGTATATACCCAAAGGAATGGAAATCATCATGTCAAAGGGATACCTGCACTCCCATGTTTATTGTGGCTCTACTTACAATAGCCAAGACATGAAACCAGCCTAAATGTCCATTGATGGATGACTAGAAACTCTGGTATATACACACAGTAGAGTACTACTCAACCATAAAGTAAAAAAGAATGAAATTTTGCCATTCACAGCAACATGGATGAGCTTGGAGAGAATTGTGTTAAGTAAAATAAGCCAGGCATAGAAAGAGAAAATACCACATGTCCTCACTCATAAGTGGAAGCTAAGGAAAGAAAGAAAGGAAGGAAGAAACAAACAAACAAACAAACAAACAAACAATGAAAGAAACAACAACAGTACTACATTGAACTCTCAGAAGGAAAAAACAGAACTATGGTTAATAGAGTTGGGAAAGGGTGAGGGGGAGGAGGGTTGAGAAGAAATTAGGTAATGGAAACAAAGAATAATTATGTTTTGCAATGATGAATATGCTAATTATCCTGATTTGATCATCACATCTTGTATACAAATACCAATAGTCAACTCTATACAAATACCAATAGTCAACTCTATACCCTACAAATATGTGCAATCAATTATGTTTCAACAAAAAAATTTAAACATATGGCCAACAGCACTATAATTCATGCCTGAACAAAACATATCTAACATGTGTGTTTTCATGCATTTCATACGAGTGGGTAGAAGGACAATGAGTAGGAAAGTATTTTTACAATGATGAAGCACCACATAAAAGTTAGAAAATATGATGATGACACTTTAGGGCTCTATTGAATTTGAGGTGACTGTAGAGATATTCAGAGTCCTATAAGGTTATGTAGTCTATTCTAGATATAACATTCAAACTGAGATCTGAAAGATAAATATTAACTAGCAAGGTGAAGCATGTGTATGTGTTTGTGTGTATGCTCACACACATGTGTTTTATTCCTAACAAAGAACCACTTGTGAAGATTCCCATGGTGGGAAGGAACTGAAAGGAAGCCAGTGTCACCGCAGGCTAATTGTCACTATTCATGCCTAAGATGTGATGGCCAGATCCATACTGGCAGCATGTCCATTACCACAAATTGTGATTATACCCTGTGTCCCCCACCCAATTATCCCCTCGATATCCCCGACTTCTCTCCCCATCCCCCTTTCCCCACTCCACTTTGTATCCCTAGGTATGTTCTCTCCCTCTGCAAGTACAATGCACACTGTGGTCTTTCTTTCCTTTCTTCATCTCTTAGCTCCCACTTATGAGTGAGTACATATGGTATTTATCCCTCTGTGCTTTGCTTATTTCATTCAACATAAGTTTCTCCAAGCTCATCCATGTTGTTGCAAATGGGAGAATTTCATTCTTTTTTTATGGCAGAGTAGTATTCCATGGTGTATATATGCCACAGTTTTCTTATCCAGTCATCCATTGATGGACATTTAGGTTGGTTCCATATCTTGGCTATTTGTGAACAGAGCTGCGATGAACAAGGGAGTGCAGATATCCCTTCCTACTTCACTTTTGAGGGGTAATTTTGCAAAGTATAGAACTCTAGGTTGGTGACTTTTTCTCTCTCTCTCAATACTTTAAATATGTCACCCCACTCTCTTCTTGCTTGTGTGGTTCCTAAAAATTTAGCTGTAATTCTTATCTTTGTTTCTTTATTGGTAAGGTGATTTTTTTCCCTCTGGTTCCTTTCAAGACTTTTTCTTTATCTTTGATTTTCCATAGTTTAAAAATAATATGTGTGGAATATACTATAAAAAATATACTTTACAGGGCCTGGTTTTCCAAAACCTTAAGATTCCTGTAAAGCCTCCATTCACTTAGCTTCTTCAGTGACTTTAAGAGAGAAGAGAGTTCAAGGAAACCAGAAATAAGATGAGGATACCACGTCAAATCTAGTGTGTGAGCTAAATATTCTCATGAACAGTAGTGTCAGTGTGGGAAGTTCTGAGTTACTTTAGATTTCTACCGGATAATTATTAGCCGCCAATGTCAATAAAAAGAATGAAAATATAAATTTTTTTCCCCTTCTAAATTGGAGTAAAATAATTTATAAATAAAAATGTAAATAGAAAAGAACAAGTGTTCAGGAAGAAGCTGTACAAACCAATAATATAAGCCTATAATCATCACTGAATAAAGAGACAAAGGTCACAATATCTGGATTTAGAAAGTAACAAAAAGAGGCCCTGTTTGCTAAAGACAAAGAGCCTGGCATTCAATGTTAAATGTCTTAATTTTTGTTTCTCTTTTTTTCTGTGGTGGTTTTAATTGGTACAGCATGTCATCTGTAGAAAATATCCATGCATTTCACTAAAAACAGGACTCTGAAAAATGTTTTTTTTAAAAATATAAATCTAAAAACAGGCAGTCATTTATAAAACAGAAATCAGAATCTTCAAGAAGGACTTACCTTCTTCAAATTTCCTGCATAATGTCTTGAAATGAAATGCTAATTTAAATATTATCTGCAGCAGTAGCAAATACAATAAGTGTGCTTTGAAAAAGAAAAGCCCAGAAAATGACTTGTAAAAGAAATAAAAATACTATTTGTTTGATCTTGACCAAACCACTTAGCTTCATCTAAAAAGCGAGAGGAAATAATAAGTACTAGTGTTTTCTAAATAATTACAAAGTGCTAAGAACTGTTCTGTTTCAGTGGGTAGAAGGACAATGAGTAGGAAAGTATTTTTACAATGATGAAGCACCACATAAAAGTTAGAAAATATGATGATGACACTTTAGGGCTCTATTGAATTTGAGGTGACTGTAGAGATATTCAGAGTCCTATAAGGTTATGTAGTC
>NW_007772515.1:4399-4832 GCF_000696425.1 Galeopterus variegatus | reverse complement strand
TTTCTCTCAGCTTCCTGACATGTAGCCTCCCTTAGCTGCTGCCTGGACTTCAGTGCCAAGACCCCTGGCGTGGGAAGGCATCGTGTATCCCTTTGAACCATGACTTTGCACATGTTGTTCCTTATGCTCCTGCCTGTCCTACCTGCCTCACTGCCAAGCCCCACTCGTGTGCCACCTCCCCCTGGAGGCCTCCTAGGACACCCCAGGAGCAGAGTGGGATGTTCTTCCTGTGCCATGATACACTGCAGAGTCATCGAGTGTGTGTGGCTTTTTTTTTTTATTATTAAATAAGCGTATCTTAAAACGCAAAACAAACAACATAAAACAGGGGGGTTTGCATAAGAATCTGGATTTCCGCTCTTTGAGTAAATGCAGAATCTCTAGGAACCAGGGGCACAACCATTATTTCAAATCTAGTAGTGGTCACTCCCTT
>NW_007772515.1:0-3645 GCF_000696425.1 Galeopterus variegatus | reverse complement strand
CAGAATCTCTAGGAACCAGGGGCACAACCATTATTTCAAATCTAGTAGTGGTCACTCCCTTAAGAATAAGCCCATGTTCTTGCCTTGACCGCAGCTCCCACCCCTCCCTATTTACTTACCCCAGGCCCACTTCTTGGCTTTGTGCTTGGCCTTGCCCCTGGGGGCACTGGAGTTACTATTTATATAAACGTTTTTCTCCCTAAAGGAACCAAACCTCCGCAGCTCAGGGCAGGCCCTTGCTCTGTTTCACAGCCACCTTCTGGCACAAAGCAAGCACCTGTCCATGAGGCAGCCCGGGATTGAACTGAGTTCCTGTGATCTCAGTTAGATGAGAGAGTTAGATCACTTTCTAGCCTATGCCAAAGAAGTTATTAGAGTGGCCTGAAAGTTGTGGATGTGAAGGACAGAAAATAAAGCACTGATACAGGCAGGGGCGAAGATGGGGGGACGGTCTCCACCCACATCCCTGGGTCCTGCCTCACTCAGAACCTAGAACTGCTACATGCACCAGATTCAGAAGCTCGGGAAACTGTCCCCAAGTAATTGAGTGCATGTGTGAAATGATAGGAAACCCTTGAAAGAGGCCTTCCAAAATCCAGTTCTACACAACACCTGTGATCTCCCAGCCAGTCATGAACCCCATAATGGAGGAAAGCGTGTGCCAAGAGGATTTGCTGCGAAGAAATCACGTCAGGTCTAAATAATGACTCCAGAGCAATCAGCTGGGCTCCTCTGATTTAAAGCCCCGCAGACCAATCCATGTTAATTGGATTTGATTGTATTTGCTATTTTAATTAGTAGTCAAATTATGGAAATGTTTATTTGTTCATTTGGATGCTATTATCCTCTCACTACTGCGGCTTTTTTGCCTTCCACATGTGCCAAATATGAGACCTTCCATTGTCACCTTGCTTGGCTTCTTTAGTTATGACACTGGATTTCGATTAGAAAAGGGAGATTAAAAGGTTTGAGTGTCCCGGGGAGGCTCTGCAGCGTGGTTATTTCCTGAATACGGGGGCTCCCCCTAGCAACTTGCCTCCTAGGGGGACCCAACTACCATTTCTGTCTAAGCAAACATCCCAGGTCAGGGCTGATGTCTTTTAGCAAGATCACAAACGACCTGTTACTTATAACCAGTTTCTGGAGCGTGTGCTGTGGACTCACTGTGGTACAGGGTTAGGGTAGAGAGTAGGGAGGATAAAAAGTGGAGAGGTGTTTGGCCACTGCCTGCAAGACGACTACCATCTCACTGAGGCAACAGGCAAGGGAGGAGGTGAGCTCAGTGGAGGGGATGGAGTCAGGGTGGGCTTCCAGAGGGGGGTGAAGTTACCGCAGCTTCTGAATCTGGTGCATGTGGTGCTTCTGGGTTCTGAGTGAGGCAGGACCCAGGGATGTGGGGTGGAGACCATCTCCCCATCTTCACCGCTGCCCATATCATTGCTTTATTTCTGTCCTTCACGGTCTTGGGGAACTGGAAGTCTTCAGACTCACTCACTCGGTAGGCATTTGCTGAGTGCCAGCAGTGTGTTGGGCTCTGTGCTAGGTGCCTGGTGTACTGATAAATGAAACCCAGCCATGTTCTTCACAGCCCAGTCAGGGGACAGACAAATTAACAAGGGGTCACAATTCAGTGTGAGCTGTGGTGTGGAGGGAGGCCAGCATACAGGGGCAGCACAGAGAATGGGACCTCAGCCCTCCTCAAGGTCATCAAGCGAGAAACCCCAATCTCCAGTCCTGGAGGAGAACCAAGGTCTACCTGTTCCAACAATGACAGATGATTGAGCTTGGGTGAGCCTCGGACTTATCTCATGCAATTGTGATCAAGTCCAAATTCAATAGCATATGTCAGGTACGTAGCATGGTGGTAGCTCAAGCAGGCACTTTCAAAACAGCGCCTACACTCTTGCAATTATTTTATGTCTTCTCCATGTAGCCCTTTCTTCAGCCCACTGTCTTCTTTTCTCAGTATCTCTTGGTGTCTGTGTCCCTGACTTTGCCTCTGGATTGCATGCCATTTTAATCATGGGTTAATTCTGGTATGTCAGTTCTTTAAGCAGGGACTGTGATTCAGATTTCTCAGAGCAGTGTGGGACACAAGCAGGTGCTCAGTGCATACCTATTGGGGGTGATGACAGACACACATTTCCCAGGGTGGTAGTGACGTGTGATCAGAAGCTGTAATTGCCTTGGAGGCGAATGATATTCTAATCTGTCACCTTTTATGAAGTTAATATTTCATTTCACATAGTTAGTGGAGGCATTACTAAATTGTTATACCACTCAACTTTTGAAGAGACACCTCATATTAATCCCGTCAAAGTACTCCAAGTTTTAAACTCACTGTGAATACGAATAAAGCCTGCCTGAAATCATGCAGGGCCAGCTGTCAGGACGCTGACGGGGAAATCGTCTCACTTTAGAGACCGTCCCAGAAAATCAGGAAAATAAGTTCTCGGTGTTAGACAGAGTCATAATAAAGTAAATTGTTAGAGGTATTTCCAGCTGAGAGTTTCAGTGATTTCCCTGATTAGTGGATCCTCTGGGAACAATGTTTCCTTATAATGAAGCTGAGCCTTAAAAAAAAAAAAAAAAGAAAAGAAAAGAAGACAATCTTGGTGAATTATACCAAAGAAATATTGGGTGGGCCGGCCCCGTGGCTCACTTGGGAGAGTGCAGTGCTGGTAGTGTGAAGCCCGCGGGTTCAGATCCTACATAGGGATGGCCGATGTGCTTGCTGGCTGAGTGTGGTGTGGACCACACCGTGCTGAGAGTTGCGATCCCCTTACTGGTCAAAAAAAAAAAAAGAAGTATTGGGTGGACCAGATGGCTCAATTATAAACAGGATTTCTGCTCCTTGCATCATCTTTTGAAGATGCAGGTGGTAGAAATTCAGGAAATCTTCTGGGAGGGTTCATCTGAGAAGCCACTTCAGGCTGCTGGGAGCCACAGCTTCATGATGCAGCCTAAGCTGCAAAGACCAGGGAAGTAGGGGTGGGCTTCAGAGGCCAGAGACTCCACTGGCAGCCTCCCAGCCAGTCCTGTGTCCTCCCTGGAGGCCCTGCCTTCAGGAAAAGGCCCTACAGCCTGGTGGCCATAGGCCCTGAATTCAAATATCTGACCCACCAGTGACCAGCTGTGTCTAGAGTCACCAACCTCTCCAGACATTGTGTTCATCACTTGCAAAACAGAAAATCTGCCTGCCTTTATTTTCTCAGGACTACTGAGGCTCAAATGAGACAGTGTGTGTGAAAACCTTAAGAACTTAACTTACTTTCCAAATACTGTAAGGGCTCATTACTGTTACCTGACTCAGTGCACTGTTGTTAGAGAAATGAGTACGTGTTGTAATTCCTGCTAAAGATGCAATGGTGTTCTTCCCCTCACAGTTAATACCAGGTTTGTTGGCTCCTTGGGAAGCCTCACTGTGTTCCCCACAGTTCTGTAGCTCTTGTGATCAAGGCTTCTGGATGCATCCTCTCAGTTACAATAGGATCACCCGTCCACTGCTCACCACATGGAAGTCAGGACCACGTGTGCTGCTGTGCGGGCTGTGCATCCTATCAATAGTGCCCTCCAGGGGTGTGCAGCTCAGTCATTACATTGTGATCCTGGTGCACTGCTTGTTACCTCCACGTGGGGTAGGAA
>NW_007772514.1:0-4833 GCF_000696425.1 Galeopterus variegatus | reverse complement strand
AAAAAAAAAAACAATTTGTGAATCAGGCAGCCTCTAGTCAGAACAGATTAAGAGGGACTATGGCCAAAAACTCACGGTCGGTTAGATTTATAGACAGAGAAAGGAAGGGATATACAGAACAGGTGACTGCCTGTGATTGGTTGAGATTTGGCTGCTGTCACAGGTGCACACTTTTTGGTTAGGTTTCCAGTTTGCCATGTGCTTGCATACCGAGTTAGGTTGCGGTTAGTGTGTAAGAGCTCAAGAGTGAGTATGGAGACTGTCTCAGGCCAAAATGTTTTAGTTTGATTTAACAATTCACCCCTTTTGGTTGGCCTCTCAGTTTGGAGAGATTGACCAAAACTTTGGACATTGACGTCACTCTCTGTCACCATCGCAAATGACTTATTTGGTTTCAGTGTGGAATTCATGAGACTTCTTTGGTCTTCAGGGTCTCAACATCATACCAGTTGACCAGTTGCTGAGAGTTTTTGTAACAAATGGATGTTCAATTTTATTAAATACTTTCTCTGCATGTATTGAGACTGTCATATGAGCTTTTGCTTTTATTTTGTTGATGTTAACTCATTTTATAATGGATCATGGTAATTGGTTTTTAAATGTTGAACAACTGAAAGCAATTATTTCATATCTCCTCCTCCTGGTTTTATAATTATTAATGCAGGAGGGCAAGTGCAGGACCATCCTGGCTGAGAGCAGTCATCAAAATCACCTCTTCTAGAGCCAGGTGTTGTCAAATAAGAGCCCAGCAACCAAGGGTCACTGGGGGAGAGACAGTGACCAAAATAAACAATCAGTGAGAAGAAACTTAGAGGAAATGACACCGTAAAAAGAGAAGAAAAGTTTTCAAATACTATCAAAGATATGCTCAGAGTAAGAAGAGGTTGTTATATAAGAACAAGATGTCATAAAACAGAAACAGGACTTCTTAGAAAATAAAAATTTTACAGCAGAAATGAAACACTCAATAGAAGAGCTTGAAACTAAATATGAGGTCATGTTGTAGTAAGCAAGGCCAAAAAGACGTAGAGAAAAAGTAAGAAAGTTCTAAGAAAGCCCAGGAGGTAAACATCCAAATACTGAATCTCTACAAGAAATGAACAGAGAAGGCAGAGGGAAGAGATTATCAATGAAACAATTAAAGAATGTTCTACTTGCCAAGACCACTAAGTGCCCAGAAAAACTGGTGAAAATAAACCAGTGCCAAAAAGTATTACCCTGACAATTCAGTGTGCCAGGGACAGAGAAATCCAGAGTAGGAGAACTATATACAAAGGTTCAGGGATAAGAAGGTCCTTCAACATCTCAACAGCAACTTTAGGAGTGACCGCACCAGGGAGCAATTCCTGCAGAATCCGAGACCCAGTGCACTGAAATTGCTCTGCTGTGGGCGTGGCTGGGAGAATTCCCTTCCCCTGAAAGTTTGGATTGGGAAGGGCCCAGAGAAGATAGTTTGCAGGACTCAGGAGGCAGAAGGGAAGTAGCAGCCCTCACTTTTGGAAAGGGTTTATATCAGATACGATGGCAGAGAGTTGTGGAAGTGCCCAGCAGTTCCAGCTTATTTTCAGTCTTTCCTGTTCACGTAGACTCTTCTTCTTTCCTTCCAGCCCCATGGGCCACCAGCAGCCCGCAGGCCCACCCCAGAGGCAGCAGCGTCTCCCCGCTCACCCCAGCCCCTCTGACTTGTTCCCACATCTGTGTCAGGGCACGCTTGGCTTCGGGGAGCTCCCTGCAAGCCCTGACCTGTCCACTGAGTCCTGCTTCAGCAGATGGTTAGTGGTGCCCCCCACCTCTGGACTGTCACTTCCCCAGCCCCTCCCACTGTTGTGCAAGCTCTAATTTCTGCAGGCAACCCCCAAGCATCCATATGAGCTTTCCTTCCCTGACTGATCGCGGACTGATAGAATTTTTGGCACCTGAAGTGATTCTAGGGAACAGAAACGTATGCAAAGCGATGTGGAATTGGTTTTCTAGTCTGGATTTAAATGTATTAATGAACCCAGGCCAGAGGCAAATAGGAGGCTCATCATCCATCACATATGTTGGCAAAGCAAGCACTTAATTCATCACCTGAAGTCTCCTGGACCAAGTGGCTATAGAAGACAAGGCTTCAGGTGACAAAGGAGCTGCCACCCTAAAGTGGCCATGAGGAATGTATGGACTGTGGGACTGGTGGGTGACATCTAAGTGTTTGGGGGAATTTGGAGAAAGAAAATGATGAACTTAGGACTGTAAATTCCCAGCACAAGGTCCAGGTTGGGAACCTGTCAGTATATCTGTTTTCCTGAAAAGATACTTCATCACTTGTAGCCACAGGATTGAGAGATTTTTGAAAACCAATTTCCCAGTCTAATCCTTCAGGTGAATGAAGTTTAAGAATGCAATTTAAATTCACAGGTCTCTTACATTAAATGAGGGTTTTGAGCAAGAAGGAGCGAGACTCTCATAATTGGAACGACCTGACATATGGGCAGGTTCTGATGGAACTGAGCACTAATAACCCCCAAATTCTGCCAAGCATCCTTAGCTCATAGAAGCAGCCCTTTCCCCTGTCTGAGGAGGTCGGTCTCCCAATGCCTGAGAACCTGTAATGACCTCTCCTGAGGTGGCTGATCCTCCTCCAGACCTATCCCCACCACCTCCCATTTCTTCTAGACCTGTCACTAGACTCATGTCCAACAGACCCTGGGGTGACAAAGGGTGATGCAGGAGGGGGTGCCACACATACTAAAAGCATCACAAGACTTGGTAATGTGCATCAACAGATGCCTGGGAATATGTATAGAAATGGATTCTAAGGGTGTTGGATTAGGGTGGGAGGAATTAAGTGTTGAGTCAAGCCAGATTTATTGATGTGGGTACATTAAACAAAGATTTGGATTCACATGTTACTTGAGTGGCTGGGAGTAGCTCTAACAGTTTGCTTCACTGGCAGATTGAAACTTGGACCCAAATATGGGCCACACTGAATGCAGCTGAGATGCAAGAACTTCCTTGGTATTATGCAGAGGAAGGTACCCGAGTGCTAAGGGAAATCGGAACACTAGAACAGAAGCTATGCCCACCTTGTCTACGTGTGCGTTTAGTCCAGGCATAATTTCCGTGATTTCCACTGCAGCAGCCGCAACAGTGAACAGAATGGTTAGACTCTCAGCAATCTTTGCTATTGCTTAATTCACCAAAGTTTCCCTGGGGTGGAAAGAGAAGGCCAGTCTGTTAAAGTCTGTCTTGATATGTGTAAGCAGAAAGCTCTAGATATGACTTGAATCACCAAGAATAAATACTCACAGGCTCTCAAACAATTCTCAGACTGGATCCCATCCAAAGACCAAGCACCCTTTGAATAAAGGGAGTCCTCTTGAATTGGGTCATTTTACGATGCCCAAGATTTGCACATATGCCTTCCTCTTGGTCTTCCCCAGAGCACCTGTGGCCATTTACCTGGGGACTGGCATGGAGGCCAGGCTGCCGTGCCATCTGCTCCACCAGCTGGGTCGTGCTATGGTCTTAACGTGTGCTTCCCCCCAAGTTCATGTGTTGAAATGTAATCCTCAATGTGATATTATTAAGAAGTGGGGCCTTTTGGGCTGCTGTGATTAAGTCATGAGGGCTCCACCCTCATAGATGGGATTGGAGCCCTGATAAAACAGACTGAAGCGAGCCAGCCAGCCCTTTCTGCCCTTTCTCCATGTGAGGGCACGATGCTTCTCCTCTCTGGAGGACACGGCTACAAGGCACCATCATGGAAGCAGAGAGCAGCCCTCACCGGACACTGACCCTACCAGTGTCTTGATTTTGGACTTCTCAGCGTCCAGAACTGTGAGAAATACATTTCTGTTTTTTATACATTATCTGGTCTTTAGTATTTTGTTGTAGGAACACGAATGGACTAAGACAGAAATCAGTACTGAGAAGTGAGGGGTCGCTACAGCACATACCTAAAAATGTGGAAGTGGCATTGGAACTGGGAAACAGGCAGGGGCTGGACCGGGCAGGGGCTGGACTGTACAGGGCTGTGCTGCTGAGTGCTTGGAAGAGGAGGACAGCTGGAGAGAAAGGCTTAATCTTCTCAGAGATGGCCTGAGTGGTCGAGATCAGAATGCTGGTGGAAATGTGGACAGTGAAGGACGTTTCGATCTATGAAACTCGTTAGACACATGGGCAGCAGGTAGCTCAGATTCCCATGGCTCCTACTCTGCTATGTGGCCTCCTTTCTCTCCCCCCTCCCACCTGTGCCCTCACAGGGATTCCCTATCCAATTATCCTGGGAGGAAACAAATTAGTCCTGGTTTATGAATGGTCCAGAACAATGTGTTGGCAACCCCCAAAAGTGGGCAGCTGTAGCCCACTTGGGAGAAGCCCGAAGGCAGTGGGGAAGGAAAATGCTGGCAGTGGCAGGACTTTGAGCAGTGCCCCCTCTGGTCCCCTTTGCCTGGAAGGAAACAGGGTTGGGGTTATGGATCTACACTGATTCATGGTTAGTTTCTAATAGTTTGACCGGTGGTGAAGGGCTAGGAAGGAGTCGCACTGGAGCATTGGTGACAAGCAGGTTTGAGGAAGAGGTATGCAGACAGATCTGCCTGGATGGGCCCTAGGATCACGATACGTGTGTCTACATGACGAGAAGGATCTTAAAGATCAGGAGAACAAGAGGACCCATCCTGTGGATGTCAGTTAGCTTCTTTTCCTGGCCACCCCTGTCCTTGCCCAGTAGACTCAGCAACATGGACTTCTACTCACCAAGGCCAGCTGAGTGCCCAATCTGCCAACAGTAGAGGCCAAATCCGGGTTCCCAATGTGGCACCATTCTCCAGGGACCAGCCAGTCATCTGG
>NW_007772513.1:0-4833 GCF_000696425.1 Galeopterus variegatus | reverse complement strand
TATTCACTGTCTCACTGAGGCCTCGCAATGACCCCGTGGGCTGGGGTCTGTTACGAGCCCAGTTCACAGACGATGACATCAAGACAGGGAGAGGAGGGCAGCTATCACAACCAGCTAGAAGGCTGGAGTATTCACTGTCTCACTGAGGCCTCGCAATGACCCCGTGGGCTGGGGTCTGTTACGAGCCCACTTCGCAGACGATGACATCAAGACAGGGAGAGGAGGGCAGCTATCACAACCAGCTAGAAGGCTGGACTGGGATTTGAGCCCTCACCTCCCTGAGTCCAGAGAGAGCTCGGAGCCCCGCAGCCTACTGCCCACAGCCCGCGCTGCCTCCTCCAGCCAGCAGCTGCCCTCGGCTCCCACACTTGGCCCAGGCACCCAGAGCCCTCCCCTGTGCTCACCCATCCCCTCCTGCCTCAATTCCCTGCCATCCAGCACAGGCCTGAATCGGAGCATGGCTCAGTAGATGCTAACCGATCTCAACTGAATAAAGATGGAAATCTATCTTAAATTAAACAACAAATGACTCTTTCAAAAGCAGGGAAAGGAAAGAGGAAGAAAGTAAAACTCACACGAGTAGCCTTAGGCTTCCAGCATGTCCAATTTAACGGTTCAAGAAGTTCGACTATTGGAGAGTAATCCTTCCGTGTGCAGCATTCTGGTCTAAGGCTGGACAGAGTTCTCTGAACGGGGCTAAGCCAGTGCCCTGCCTTTATGGGTCTCATGTCTTCAGTCTTTGAAAGAAAAAATGTCAAATCTATTTGACCCTTGGGGCATGAGTCTCTCACTAGCCACATTTCTGGAATATTCAAACTTCAGTTTGATTCAGCAAACTTGGAGAAAAATTAGCCAATGCCCCTGCCCTTGAGGAACTCAGGGGAGAGAAGGATGAAAGATGAGAGGGTTACAATGGGTTGTGGCACACACTCTGGAAGAGTGTGTATGAATTGCTACGTACTTCCCGCGTAGCCGTGGGGACAAGGTACTTGGCTCGTGGTCGGGGTAGGGAGGGATGAATGGGCAGCGGGAAGGGGGGTGACAGAGCAGAGGACATTTGACTTGATCTTGAAGGGAAACTTATAAGGTCAGGGTGTCCCACACAAAGGGAGCAAACAGCCTGGGCGACAGCCAGACGGCGTGGCACTGTTGCGTATTACCTGGGAGCACTGCAAACTGACCGCTCACCGGACGGTGGTGCGGCCCATCCTGGTGCCTTCTGAGTTGCACGGAATCCCTCGCTCCTGCTCTCGCTTGCCGGACATTACAGAACCTTTGCATCCCTCTCATCTGCTTTTTGCAGTCTTTTTTCCTTTCCTTTTCTCCCTTACTTAGCAGACTGACACTTTTTCCCCTTTGCTGCAATTATCAATTTGTTGTTTGATTGAATCATTTACTCCCCAGATATTTACAGATGAGCTGTTCTGTACAGGATCCCGTGGAAGGCACTGAGGAATCAATCAGGGAGTAACCAAGACCCAGTGCCTGCCCCTAAACCCAACACAAATGAGGTGGCAGAGGGAGGACGGGTCAGCGAGAGGCAGGGGAAAGGGCGGAAGGCATTCGAGGCCAAGTTACTAGTGGAGCAAGTTGGGATGGGGGCGAGTATCCAGGTGGACACACTCACGCGCACACTCACGCATTCACCCACACGTCCACACCCGCGCCTCACACTGATGTGCTGTTTGTCTGCTGCACACCACAAAAACCACCTATCCACGCCAGTATATTTCACTAAAAGCGGCTTGGTCAGCACTGGTTCCCTTCCTGGCCTGGCGGATGCTCCCCACCCCTGTGGGCTCCCTTATCCTGCCCGCAGTGCTGAGTCGTGCCTGCATTCAACCCCCTCCGTGTGCTCCATCCGAGTGGAACCCTATGTCCTGCCAGGAGCCCAATTCCTACAAACAGGCTCTTGGTGGCGGCCTGAAGGGTTGGGGGTTTGGAAAGCCACAGAGATGGAAGCAGGGCTCAGAGGTGTGGTTTGGGCCCTTGACGATTCTCCCTGGGCCCTGGCCAACCAGGCCTGGGTGGATGTCCTCTTTCTGTCCCCTTCCCAGATTCCTGGGCCCTGCCATGATCTGAGGCTGGGCACCAGGACTTTTTTCTCCAGAGAGCCCAAAGATTGGGATATCTAAGGTGGATACTAGAGAGCAAGCAGGAGGCCAGACCCGTGCTGGTGCAAAGGAGAGGCTTGCAGAGGTGGGCCAGGCAGGCGTGGGAGCTCAGGCCCCCACGTTCGGCCTGCGACTACTCAGAACAGGATGGTTGCACCGGGCCAGGGGTTCCTTTCTCTCTCCTTTATAGGGTTGAGGTGCCTTCTATTTGGGCTGATTGGAGGCAGGAAGGGCCAGGGGAAGGGGACATGGAGCAGGCAGGTCCAGCATCCTCAGCTAGGCCCTGGCTGAAGCTCTCAGGTTTCAGGTCCCCTCACCAGGATGAGAGCCCAGGTCAGTTTAACGCTGGAGGCCATGAGTTCCCCCTGTGTGGGCCAAGGCAAAGGTGGTGACCACAGCCGGCCCTGGCAGGAAATTCAGGACAGGGGAACCCGATCCAGACCCATGCCCAGGGCCCAGTGCTTGGCTGGGGCCCGACCCTGTGGTCACTGATGGTGGCAGGACCAGCTGCTGAGGATGTGACAACAGCACACTTCCCGGTGGCCCCAGATGGGTCAGAGTTTCTGGGGACAGGCTCGTAAGTGTGCAGCCAGGAGAGGCTGGCCCCAGCCCTGCTTGCAGGAGGGAGTCATTTCAATGGCAATGGAAAAAAACACCCGAAGGAATAGGACACGCTGCCAGGCCTGTAATAACCATCCTGTCCTTTGGGCTGGCTGGCTCCCAGCAATTAGAGGCTCTGGGCAGAGCAGGCCTGGGACGAAGCTCCCATCACAGCTTCATCACCCCTCCAGGGATGCTGGCAGTCAGAGAGCCTCTGCCCCGGAGCCCCCCACCCAGAGATTGGGACAGAGCCTTCAGGGAGAGATCCAGCAGGAACCTGGCATCTGGTCTGACCTCTGCCCCTTGGCTCCTGTGACCTACCCAAGTGACGCCCCGGAGCCCCCCACCCAGAGATTGGGACAGAGCCTTCAGGGAGAGATCCAGCAGGAACCAGGCATCTGGTCTGACCTCTGCCCCTTGGCTCCTGTGACCTACCCAAGTGACCCCCCCCCAAGCCTCAGTTTCCTCACCTGTAAAATAGGGACATTTATGCTTGGAGCTGGTGAAAGCACCAGACATCTCAACTGAGCTGGGTCAGATGAGCCAGACGGGTCAGGTAAAAGGGTAAACCAAGTGGGACAGGTCAGAAAGGGAGGAAGAAGAAGGCAAAGGGACATATACAGGTTAAAGTCAGGAAGTGAGAATAGGTGACAAGGACACTGAGGTGGCAGGGGGCAGAGGAGCTGGGAGCCAAGAGAGCCAGGATCTCAAGAGAAAAATGAGGGATGAGTCCAATTCATCTCCCAGGGGAGCCTTAACATAGAGTCAAGTGTCATGTCAGAGCAAATTTCTCCAACATTTAAAGCCTTCCATGGAAATGCAAATTAAAACCATATGTTATGAACTGCCCCATCCCCTGCCTGGCACAGAGGAAGCCAGGTCTGGGGCTCTCAGGCCACAGGAGCATCCAAGAGAAGAAGGAAGGAATTAATGAAGGGAAGTAACCACTTCCATCCAAGCAGTGGTGTCCTGGCTGTGGGGACCAGAGCAGGGACAGTGTGGGAGGCAGAGACGAGAGATGCTGCAGGAGGCAGCCCCAGGTCATGCCGTCCACAGCGACGTTCATTTGCAAAGTGTTTCCTGGGGTGGGGGGGAAGCGATGGTGGACATGCAGGCACACCCCAATCCAGAGCTGCCACCACCTCACAGTGCTCCCCACTCTGCACACAGCATCCCCGCCTCTCCTGCGTGCAGGACCACCCCCTCCACCCTTGGACTCACCCCAGGGTCTCCATCCTTCCTCCCTACTGTCTGGCCTCAGACAGGAGACCCCTACCAGACATGACCCAATTTTGAATATGCGCAGGATTTAATAGCACCTTTCTCAGGAAGCAGTTCGGCGCTGGCCATTGGGGTGGCTGGCTCTGGAAGGAGACAGGCCACCTAAGTTGTCCTCAGTCCCACCCTGGCCAAACCACAGTCAGTGATCCACAGTGACTTCAGAGTTGAAGGGGCCAAGGGACCTTTGACAGATGAGTTATATTTTGATCCGCACCAATTAAGCCATGGTTACTAGTTTCATCACATCAGAACAAGAAATGTGAACCTCAGTGATATGAATTGTTCATGTTTCAACAGAGAAGTTCAGTAATACGCATGTCACATAGGATTGGGATCAGTTCTTGGAGTAAACAAGGTGGTGACCCAGACACAAATCCCCTGCTTCCAGACCATGGATACAGGGCCTCTCTTAAGCAGAATTCCTTGAGGATGGCAAATGTGGCAAAGCTGTGACAAACTCCCCTACACTGTCATTTCACTCACCTCAATGACCTCCCTTAGCCTCACTCTGAATGGGGCGCCCCCTCCAGTCCCAGCAGAATCCCCCTTGTTCCCCTGTGACTAGAGTCAGACCCAAAGACACTGACCAGAGGCAAGAGTCAGAAAGAGCCCAGAACTCGCCAGCTCTGTTACCACGAGGCCCCACCTAAAGAAGGAGGCAGCTGGAGGCCCAGTGATCCCGTGGGTGGTAACTTCGGGCCTCACAGAAGCCAGGTCTGCTCTGTGCTCAGCACCCTAAGGCTGACAGACGAATCCAGGCATTGGCTGCTACTCAGCCAGTATCCTCCCATTCCTAATAGGCCCCCAAATTTCCAGCTTCCAGTTGGGCCCCTATTGG
>NW_007772512.1:2201-4833 GCF_000696425.1 Galeopterus variegatus | reverse complement strand
TTGCCAGGATGCACTCAAAATGGAGGACAGCACCAGGCCTGGAGGGGGAGAGCTTATATAGACTGTAAGGAAGGCTGATGTAATCAAGAGGGGTTTGGTGCTGGTGTGGAGGACTTTCTATTTCTCAGAAACCATGAGGTTTCTCGTAAGGGAACGGTTAGTGGCCATTTTGTGCTGAGTTTGTGTAAAATGGTGCCGGTCACGTCCAGAACCTATCGTTCCCATCTTTTAAGTATAGGCAGAAGGGAAAAGGGGTGGAGGTCTTATTCTTCTGAAGCTACTTCCTTCTGGAGATGGGTGAAGATATGAAAAAATAAAAGATTTATGTTGGCGGGTAAAACAATTAGGTGGTGGGGTATTGGTTTCGTGTGGGGAGGCTGTATCCTTCCAGGGAAGGGTCACTGATTCTGAGGGGCTGGTATCCTCCTCCCATGAAGAATTCGGTGACCTTTTGATTGGTGAAAGCCTGTATATGTTCCTGCAAGAAATTAGAGAAACACCGAAAGAGGCAGGGACCAAGAAGAAGGATAAGTCCTATCATGGTCATGGGTCTGAGGTGTTTTGTCCTGAAGTCCTCCCCCATCGCTATAGCCTAGGTGAGTGGTTTGTGTGAAGCAGAAATGTTTTTGTTGTAGGCGGCACTGGACTCCAGCAGAATCCCCTTTGGAAAGAGCTATCCAGTAGTTTTTACCCCCATAAGAACGTGATGTGGCAGTTGTCTGGTCATAGCATGTTATGGGAATGTATGTCAGGGATGTGAATGTGTCCTGTAGGGTTCCCCTGAAGATTCTGGGTGGCTGACCTGGGAGGTTGCAAAGTGTCCTTCCACCCACCAAGACCTTGGTTATACATTGTGAACAGGGTGTGGCATATGTCTCTGTTAGGAAAAGAAGCAAGAGGAAGAGAGAAGGCAAGGGTTCAGGGGATGAGAAGTTGAGAGGGTGCATAGTAGGAAAAAGGAGTAGAAGGTAACATTGTTGGGGGTGTAATCACAGAGGGAGCCCTGCCAGGCTAATTCAGTTACCCACTCAAGGATGTCTTCAACACTGGAGGTGGTGAGTTGGGACCAGTCTTGGAGCAGCTCCTGTGTGAAGGATGTGAAATGGGCCTGCAAGAGTGAGAGGTTAATCACCGGAGGGAAAGATCATCCTTCTGGGGTTGGGGGAAGAGTGGAGGTCCTGCAGATTTTCAATTTTGGGGGTCCTAAAATGGATGGAGTTTAAGGAGATGTTGGTTCGGGGGTTGAGCAGAGGGACTCCTCTGGAATATAAGGACTGAAGAAGGCATAGTAAGGGTTCATAAAATTATGGAAATCTAAAAGGATTTTCTGAGCTGTGTGGTAGGGAGGACATAGTGACTGGAGAGAGTATACCAGTTGTCCTTCCTCTGTGCTCCCAACTGTTGGAGGTGTTGTATTTCTTGGGGTGTGTATTGGAGTAAGGGCATAGCCTCAAGAAGTATCTTTTTTTTTTTTTTTTTGTCTTTATTCCGTGTCCGGCAACGGATCACAACCCTCAGTGTCGCCCCCGTACCGGACCGGGACCGGCAACGGGATCGCAACCCTCGGTGTTGCCCCCGCGCCTCGCTCAGCCAGTGAGCGGGAATCGGTCTGTATGTGGGATCCGAACCCTCGGCGGGAGCGCTGCCGCGCTTCCCAAGCGGCGCACTAGTGCGGTGCGCCACCTGGCCGGCCCCAAGAAGTATCTTGATAAGATGTCTGTTTTTTACTTTTTTTTTTTTTCTCCTTTTTGTCATTTTTCGTGACCGGCAACAGATCGCAACCCCCGGCGTTGCGTCTGCACCTTGCTCAGCCAGTGAGTGGGAACCGGTCTGTATATGGGATCCGAACCCTTGGCGGGAGCGCCGCCACACTCCCAAGCGGCGCACCACCCGGCCGGCCCAAGATGTCTGTTTTTTAATGGGCCCTCCTTGAGTGTTCATGTATCCTCCTTCCACATGGTCATGCAGGAATGTAGGATGTGGTAAGCATACTTACAGTCAGTGTACATACTGACTTGTTTGTTACTTGCCAGAATAAGAGCGTTGGTGAGGTCAATGAGTTCTGCCTGTTCAGAAGTGGTGTTAGTGGAGAGGCAGCCTCAATAGTTTGTGTTAGATTTACTATGGCATAACCCACTCTGGGGGTGGGTGTGGAGGTGGCGCTCCCATCTATGAACCATGTATGTTGGGGCTGCATAATGGGATGTGGGGAGATGTGTGGAAAGGGATTGAGAAAGAGGTCTAAAGCCTCCATGCAATTATGTTCTAAGGGTCATGAGTGTTTTGGGATGAGAGTGGCTGGATTTAAGGGAGGGCAAGGTTTAAAGGAGAACTGGGAATTTTCAATGAAGGCAAGGTGGATAAGTTGTAGGCAGGAAGGGGAGAGAATATGGCTGAGAAGCTCTTGAAGATGATGCAGGGAACAAATGATGAATGTTCTACAAATGTTGTAGAAGAAATGGGTTGTTGTTGGGATTGTGCATAGAAGAGTGTAGGGGTTAGAAACAATTGGGGTTATGGGTAAAACAGGTGCATTAAGGGCCCTGAGGTCTTGAACTAAATGGTATGAGCCATTAAGCTTTATAACTGGAAGGATGGGTGTATTAAAAGGAGAGTGGGTAGGCCATGAGAG
>NW_007772512.1:0-546 GCF_000696425.1 Galeopterus variegatus | reverse complement strand
CTGGGATTTTTAGTGGATCTTTGTGTGATTTCTCTAAACTTGTCTTAATTGACTGACTTGTAAGTAGCCTTTTGGAGGCTGTGAAGTAGGTGTGTGATCATGCTATCCCAGAGATCCCAGTCCTTGTGGCCAGCCTGGTAGTCCCAATTTGGGTCTGTGCAAGGGATAGCAACAGCTGCCACAGGCCGCCTATTATTTTGAGCATGTACCTCATCTGTCTGTTGTAGGGCCATTATCCAGACCTGCTCTCTGTCCTCGGGGGACAGAGTAGTAGTGAGAATCATAAAAAATGTCATGCCAGGTGAGATCATAAGACTGGGTGAGATATCTGAATTCCTTAAGATATGTGTCCAGGTTGGACTGGAAAGATCCCAGTCATTTTTTGATTTGGGAGAGATCAGAAACAGAAAAGGGGATATGGACCCGGACCATTCCCCCTGTCCCTGCTACTTTACGGAGGGGTTATAATGGAGCTGGAGCTGAGATTGGGTTGTCACCTGATGAGGGGGGAGAAGGAGAGGGGTCGTGTGGCTGAGGACAAGCATC
>NW_007772511.1:0-4835 GCF_000696425.1 Galeopterus variegatus | reverse complement strand
TCACAAAGCTATAAACTTACAAGAAGAAAACACAGAGGAAATGCTCCAGAACATAGGACTTGGCAAAGATTTTATGAATAAGACCTCAAAAGCTCAAGTAACAAAATTAAAAATAAACAAATGGATTTTTATCACACTCAAAATCTTGCACACAGCAAAGAAAATAATCAACAGAGTGAATAAACAACATACAGAATGGGAGAAAATATTTGCAAAATATGCATCCAGTATGGGCTAATTTCCAGGATATACAAGGAACTCAAATAACTCAATAGCAAAAAAATAAAAAATAAGAAAAGCCCAATTTAAAAAAAGAGGAAGGGAGCTCCATAGACATTTCTCAAAAGAAGACATACAAACGGCCAAGAGGTGCAGGAAAAAATGCTCAACATCAGTAATCATCAGAGAAATGCAAATCAAAATGCTGGCAAGGATTTGGAGAAAGGGAAACTTTATACACTGTTAGTGGTACTGTAAATTAGTACAGCCATGGTACATCCATTAGTACAGCAAGGAGGTTTCTCAAACAACTACTGATAGAACTATTGTTTGACTCAGCAACGACACTACAGGCTGTATACCCAAAGGAATGAAAATACCTTGTCAAAAGGATACCTGTATCCCCATGTTTATTGCAGCTCTGTTCACAATAGCCAAGATATGGAAGCAACCTAAGTGTACATTGACAAATGATTGGTTAAAGTAAACATAGCACATATACACAATGGAATACTACTCAGTCATAAACAAAAAAGAAAAAATGAAATTCTGCCATTCACAGCAACGTGGATAAGGTTGGAGAAAATTATGTTAAGGGAAATAAGCCAGGCACAGAAAAAGAAATACCACATGTTCTCACTCATAAGTGGAAGCTTAAAAAAAAGAACAGAATAAAACAAACAAACACGAAACAAATAAATACTACTAATAATAAGTTGAACTGTTAAAAGAGGAGAGAACTATGGTTACTAGAGGTGAGAAATGTGAAGGGGGAGGAGGGTAGTGAGCGGCTGATTAATGGGCACAAAACTACTACAAGATAGGAAAGATAAGCTCTATTGGTGTACAGTCGACCCAGAAACCTGTCATCAATAATGATTTACTGCAATGTGATCAAACAACAAGAACAGAGGAGATCAAGTGCGCACATCACAAAGAAATGATTAAGGTTTGCAATGATGAATAGGCTACTTACCCTAAATGATCGGCACACAATGTATACATGTATCGAAATATAACTCCATACCCCATAAATGAGTACAATCAATGTCTCAATAATAAATTTTGAAAAAAGAATACCTCAAAAGAGAAATTTGAAAATATTATAAACAAATGAAAATGAAAAGTTATCAGAATTTGTACAATGAGGATTCCATTAGAGGAGTACTTAGGAGGAGAATTTATAGGACTAAATACCAATTTTTTTTTTAAAGAATATATCTTAAATAAATGACCTTTGATACCACCTTAAGAATCTAGAAAAAGAAGACAATGTTAAACTCAAATTAAACAGGAGAGGGGCCGGCTCGGTGGCGCACTGCTACAGTTCGCCGCTTGGGAGCGGGGCGGTGCTCCCGCCGAGGGTTCGGATCCCACATACAGACCGGTTCCCGCTCACTGGCTGAGCGAGGTGCAGGTGCGACACCGAGGGTTGTGATCCATTGCCGGACACGAAAAAAGACAAAAAAAAGGAAAAAAAAAATAGAAATAAAAAAATAAAAATAATAAAAAATAAACAGGAGAAAAAAAATAATAAAGATCAAAGTGAAAAAATAGAGAAAACAAATGAAACCAAAAGCTGTTTCTTCACGATCAGTAAACTCATACTTAAACTGAGTGGGAAAAGAGAGAGAGAAAAGAGAAGACTCAAATTATCAATATTAGGAATGAGAGAAGTAACAACATTCCAGATTCTACAGACATTAAAAGAATAAGGGAATACCATGAACAACGTTATGCCTACACATTCAACTGCTTAGATGAAGTAGACAAATTGCTTGAAAGATACAAAGTACCAAAACTCACTGAAAAAGAAATAGATAACTCAAATAGCCCAATATCAATCAAAGAAATTGAATTCGTATAAATTCCTACAAAATAAAACCCCAGGACCCAGATGGCATCGCTGTTTAATTCTACCAAACATTTAGGGGGAATAAAAAAAAGGTGCTAATTTTCCACAAACACTTCCAGAAACCTGAAAAGGAAGGAATATTTTTATACTCATTCCATTTAGGTGAGCATTCTCCTGAAACAAAAATTAGACAAAAACATCACACACAAAAAAAACATAAAATGATAGACTAACAGCCATCATAAATATGGATTCAAATATTCTAAATAAATGTTCAGCAAATCAAATCTAAAAATATCTTCAAAGAATAATATATCAAATGAGATTTATCCTAGGAGTAATAGATTGTAGCAGTTTCACATTCAAAATAAATCAAAATAATTTATTATTATTACAAACTAAAAACAAACACTATTGTCTCCACAGAAGCAGAAAAAGCATTGGAAAAAATTCAATACCCATTCCTAATAAACATTCCTGAAGAAATTAGGAATAGAAGGAATTTCCTCAAAGTGTTAATGAGCATCAAAAAAACTCTATAGCTAAACAACATAATGTGAAAGACTCAATGTTTTCTCGCTAGAATCAGAAACAAAATAAGAAAACATGCTCTTACCACTTCTATTCAGTGTTGTACTGGGGATTTTAGGTTTTGTAATTGAGCAAAAAACAAATGAAGAAGAAGAAGAAGAAATGGGCCTCCAGATTTGAAAGTAAGAAGCAAAATTGTCTTTATTCACAGACAACATGATCATCTGTGCAGAAAATCTGATGAAATCTACAACAAGGCTACAAGAAACCACAAATAAGTTTAACAAGTTATAGAATACAGGATCAATACACAAAAAAATAATTGTATGTCCACATAAATGTGACAAATAATCAGAAATTAAAATTGGAAAATATATAATTTTAAAAACATCAAAAATATGGTATAAGGAGAAATCTGACAAAAATATAAAAGATTTGTACACTGAAAACTACAAAATTTTGCTGAGAGAAATTTAAGAAGGCCTAAAAAATGAAAAGATATACCAAATTCATGGGTCAGAACACTCAATATTATTAAGATGTCAATTCTCCCCCAAATTAATCTGTAGATTCAACACAATCCTAGTATGCTTTCTTGTAGAAATTGCCAAATTGACTCAAAAATTTATATGAAAATGCAAAAGATCTAGAAGGTCAAAATAACTTTGAATAATAAGAACAAAACTGTAAAACTATTTGATTTCAAGACAAATTGTATTTTATTAAAATTTAAAAAGGCCTACTCTTCAAAAGACTTTAAAGAATGAAACGATCCAGTGACTGACTCAGAGAAAATAGTTGCAAAGAACATATCTTATAAAGGACTTGTATTCAAAATAGATAAGGAACTCTCAGAAGCTGATAATACTTGTAAATCCAACAACGCAATAAAAAATGGGCAAAAGATTTGAACAGATCATTTGTCAAAAGCAGGTGGATGGCAATGAACATATGAAAAGATGCCCAACATCGTTTGTCATTCAGGAAACACCAGTTAAAACCACAGTTAGATACCGCTATCTACCTAAATGAGAAAGACTTATCACACCAAGTTTTCGAGAAGCTGTGGAAAAATTGGAATTCTGTTTTTCTTTTTTTTTTTCCTTTTTTTAATTTTAATTTATCAGTATGCAATGTAGTTGATTTTCATGTCCCTTTACCCATTCCTTTCCCCCCCTCCCCCTCCCTCCCCCCATCAACATCATATCCTGTTCATTTGTCTTAACAAGTTCAAGGAATTTTTGTAATTGTTGTGTCTTCTTCCCTGCCCCGTCACCACTGCTTGTTTGTATACTTATTTATTTATTTATTTTTAGCTCCCACAAATAAGTGAGAACGTGGTATTTCTCTTTCTGTGCCTGACTTATTTCACTTAATGTGATTTTTTTCTAAGTCCATCCATGTTGTTGCGAATGGTAGTATTTCATTCTTTTTTATAGCAGAGTAGTATTCCATTGTGTAGATATACCACATTTTCCTCAACCATTCATTTGATAGTGGGCATCTGGTGAGAATGTAAAATTGTACAACCAGTTTGCAAAACAGTTTGACAGTTTCTTAAAAAGTTTAACATACTCAAACCATATGATACACTGCTTGATATTCAACTGAGAATGAGAGAAAAAAAAGACAGCATATATCCATACAAAGTCTTGCATATGAATAGCCATTGAAGTTTTATTTGTGAAATCACAAAACTAGAAACAAACCAAATGTGAATAACTAATAAATGGACAAACTATCGTATATTTATATAATGGAATACTAGTCAGCAGTAAAAAAGAAGTATAAACGTGATAAATACTACACCATAGATGAAACTCAAAATAATTATGCTATGTGATAAAAACCAGAATTCTCCCCCATATATATATATATATGACAAATGGATTCTACATTTATGTTTTCTAAAATAATGCATTATAGTAACAATTCAAAATACTGTATTACCAGATGACTATCTGACATCTCCAAATAAGACATTACAGGGTAAATTATCTCAAAATAAAAAATGTTATGTATAAGGCTAAATGTTCACAAAAAGTAGGACAGGATGTAGAAATAAGAAAATATTCTTAACTACCAACTTCTTATAAAAATATGCTCTAGCCTTTAAAGTCAAGCAACTGTAAAGAGACTATAAAATTCATACTTGAAACATGAGTTTGCCTAAGTATAAGTAGAGCCCCTGCCCAATCACTGACTGAGATTTCAGGAAGAATCTCCATGG
>NW_007772510.1:3130-4835 GCF_000696425.1 Galeopterus variegatus | reverse complement strand
AGGAGGGAAAGAGGAATCCCAGGCCGTTTGCTCGCCCACCGAAAGGAATGAGGCTAGGGCTGTTCCAGTCGGCCGGCGGCAGACCCGACAAATGAATAAATAAATAAATGTATCCAAATGAGGAAAAAAGTACAATTATCTCTATTTGCCAATGACATAACTCTGTGGGTAGAAAACCATGAAGTTTCCACAAGAAACTGTTATAACTAATAAACAAATTTAGCAGTTTTAGCATACAATGTCAATACACATAAATAAGTTGCATTTCTACACACCTACAATGAACATTCCAAAAAGGAAATTGAGGCATTCCACTTATCATAGCATCAAAAAGATTAAAAACCTTAGGAATAAACTTAAGTGAAAAGGTGAAAGACTTATACACTGAAAACTGCAAAAAACTGCTGAAAGAAATTAAAGATGACACAAAGAAATGGAAAGAAATCCTGTGTCCATGATTGAAAAGGCAATATTGTTAAATGTGAATCCTACCCAAAATGATCCAAAGAGTCAAGGCAATCCCTATCAAAATCCCGGGCCGACCCCGTGGTGCACTCGGGAGAGTGTGGTGCTTGGGAGCACAGAGGCGCCCCTGCCACAGGTTCGGATCCTATATAGGGATGACTGGTGTGCTCACTGGCTGAGCACGGTGCGGGCGACACCACACCGAGGGTTGCAATCCCCTTACCGGACACAGAAAAAGACAAAAAAAAAAAAAATCCCAATGCAGTTTTTACAGGTATAGAAAAAACATTTTAAATTTATATGCAACCACAAAGGATCCTATATAGTCAAAAAAGAAAAATCTTAAGAAAGAAAACAAAGTTAAAGGCCTCATATTTCCTGTCTACTAATTATATTACAAAGCTACAGTCATTGAATGGTTTGATATAGGCATTAAGAAAGGCATGTAGACGAATGGAATAGAACAGAAAGTCGAGAAAGAAACTTCCCTGTTTATGATCAAATGATCTTGAACAAAGATGCCAAGGCTACAAACACAGTGGGGAAACAATCATCTCAGGAACAAATGGTGCTGGGAATACTGGATATCCATATGCAAGATAATGAAGTCAGACCCTTTCTTTATATTACATGTGAAAATTAATACAAAATGGATTAAAGAACTAAGCATGAGACCTGAAAACATAAAACTTCTAAAGATAAATATAAGAAAAAAGCTTCATGACATTAGATTTGGCAATGATTTCCTGGATATGTCACAAAAAGCACAGGCAACAAAAGCCAAAATAGACAAATGGAACTACAACAAACTAAAAACCTTTTGCACAGCAAAGGAAAAAATCAAGAGTGAAAATGCAACTCAGAGAATGGGATAAAATACTTCCAAACTGCATATGCGATAAGTTAATACCCAAAATAAGTAAATAAGTCTTACAACTCAACAGCAAAAAAATTCAAATTTAAAAAAGGGCAAAAACTTGAAAAGACATTTCTCCAGAAGGGATAAGCAAATGAAAAGCAGTATATGGAAAGATGCTCAACACAACTAATTACTAGGAAAATGGAAATCAAAACCATGAGGTATCACTTCATACCCCTTAAGATGGGAACTTAAAAACAAAAACCCGGAAAATATAAAGTGTTGTCAAGGGTGTGGAATAACTGTATCATTGCTGGTGAGAATGTAAAAAGGTGAAACCACTATGGAAAACAGTACAGACATTTTTCAAAAACTTAAAAT
>NW_007772510.1:0-2259 GCF_000696425.1 Galeopterus variegatus | reverse complement strand
TAAGGTATCTAAAATCACCAAAATCTTGAAACAGAAAGTAGAATGGTAGTTGCCTGGGCTGGGAGAGAGCTTAAAGGGGAGTTGTTGACCAGATAGAGATTCTCAGTTTTACACGATGAAAAAGTTGGGGAGATGTTTCACAACAATGTGCATATAGTTAACACAATTGTACTGTGTACATTAAAATGGTTAATATTTAAGGTGGTAAATTTTGTTATGTGTTTTTGACCACAACAATATTTTTTTTCATTTTTAATTAATTAATTAATTTTTTTGACTGGTAAGGGGATTACAACCCTCGGCACAGTGGGGTCTGCACCACGCTCAGCCAGTGAACACACTGGACACCCCTATATAGGATCCGAACCCACGGCCTCGGCACTACCAGCACTACACCTCCTGAGTGAGCCACGGGGCTGGCCCCACAACAATATATTTTTTTAAATATTACAGGGAAAGTGTACTTTTGTGAAAAGCAGGGTTGTGTTGAACATAAAACTTTTGACAAAAAAGAACATTGATAAGTCAGAATCCAAGGAGTTAAAGTAGGAGATTTGAAAGAATCCAGAGCATAAGGGGAGAAAGAGACAAACAGAAAGAAATGCCAAACAAAACAATGAAGAATCATGTATTGATAAAAAAGGAAATTATAGGTATGTGTTTCCTCCATGTGACAGTTAAGACAGATTTATAGGGCTACAAATCTATATTGATACTGTAATGATAGTCCTGTTTTTGGTCA
This sequence comes from Galeopterus variegatus, assembly GCF_000696425.1. Taxonomy (NCBI): domain Eukaryota; kingdom Metazoa; phylum Chordata; class Mammalia; order Dermoptera; family Cynocephalidae; genus Galeopterus; species Galeopterus variegatus. The sequence continues at coordinate 1,517 of NW_007772510.1, read as the reverse complement.
TGTAAAGTCTGGAAATATAAATTCTTGTCGTGCTATGTACCATAGTGAAGAAGTTCCAAAGGATATTTCACTTCCGATTGCCTAATAACTAGCTAGACTGAGACTGTGAATCCTACTCAAAATTATAAAGTATTAGTGATTTTTTAAAATGAATTATAGAAGAAATTCATTCACTATATACACCATCATAGCCTATCATATTTCATATAAAAATCTGTTATAAATTAAATGTGTGCTGATAAATAAATTGAAGCATTCTGAAAATATAGGTTAAATTATTTAAACAGAAAGTGCACTTAGTTGAAAAGCATTCTCATAAGATTTCACATTCTGATTTCATCTGAGTGTTATTCCCTAGAATTGTTATGAACAGTAATTTCATTGAGTTTGGAGGCAATAGAAATTTAGAAGATCTCATAAATATTTCTGATAGAAATAAAATATGCAAAGAATAATAAGGAAATATAACTGAAATAATATTTTATTAATTTTAGAACAGGTATGATTGAAAATAAATTACTTTAATAGGAAGAAGGCAAGATGCAGAATGAAAAAATATCTAAAGTTAACCAGATTCCCATGAAGAGAAAAATATACTAAAAAAGTAGATGACATATGGAGAAAATGGAAACATAATGAAAAAACACAGACTCTTCTCTTTTTAATAAGCTGGTAGGGATGTTTTTCCATTTTGTATCTTCTTCATATTTTTATTTATTTATTTGCTTATTTTTATTTTCTATTCATTTTTTACTTATCATTACACAATGTAATCAATTTTCCTGGCCCTTTCCCCCCTCCTCGCCAGCCATCTCAGTTCATTCTCTTATTTTAAAAAGTTCAACAAATTGTTTTGATTGTTTTATCTTCTTTTGTTGTTTGCTTATTTATTTATTTTTATTAGCTCCCACATGTAAGTGAGAACATATGGTATTTTTCTTTCTGTACATAGTTTATTTCACTTAGCATAATTTTTCTCTAAGTTCACCCATGTTGCTGTGAATGGCAGTATTTCATTCCTTTTTTGTATCAGAGTACCACATTTTCATTATCCACTCATCTAGTGATGGGCATTTTGGCTGGTTCCAACTCTAGGCTATTGCAAATAGGACTGCAATAAACATGGGAGTACAGGTGTCTCTTTTGACATGATGATTTCCATTCTTTTGGGTATATACATAGCAGTGGGATAGCTGGGTCATATGGCAGTTTATCGGTAGTTGTTTAAGGAAACTCCATACCATTTTCCATAATGGCTTCACCACTTTACAGTTCCACCAACAGTGTAGGAGTGTTTCTTTTTCTCAGCATCCTTACCAGCATTTTTGTTGTTGTTGCTACTGGAGAGAGATGATATCTCAATGTGGTTTTGATTTGCATTTCCCAGATGTTGAGCATTTTCTCATGTGTCTGTTGGCCATTCTTATATCTTCTTTTGAGAAATGCCTCTTCAGCTACTTTGTGCATTTTTTTAATTGCTTTTTTTTTTTTTTTTTTTTTTTTTTTAAATTTTTTTT
>NW_007772509.1:0-4835 GCF_000696425.1 Galeopterus variegatus | reverse complement strand
CTGAGTAGTATTCCATTGTGTAGATATACCACATTTTCCATATCCACTCATCTGATGATAGGCATTTGGGCTGGTTCCAACTCTTAGCTATTAGGATTTTGTATATAAAAGATTATGCATCTGCAAAGAAGGACAATTTAACTTCTTCCCTTCCAATTTGAATGTTTTTATTTTTTCTTTTGCCTGATTGCTTTGGCTAGGACATCCAAGAATATATTTAACAGAAGTGGTGAGAGTGGGCATCCTTGTCTTGTTCTGGATCTTAGAAGAAATACTTTCAACTTTTCCTCATCGAGTGTGGTATTAGCTGTGGGTTTGTCATATATGGCCTTCATTATGTTGAAGTACATTCCTTCTATACCTAATTTGTTGAGAGTTTTATTATGAAAGGATATTGAATTTTTTTCGAATGCTTTTTTCTGCATCTATTGGAATGATCATATGTTTCTTGTCCTTTATTCTTTGTGTTCTGTATCACATTTATTGATTTACATATGTTTAAACATCCTTTCATCCTTTTTTCATTATGTAATGTCCTTCTTTGTCTCTTTTTACTCTTGCTCTCTTTCGTCTCCATTTGAGTGGAATATCTTTTTCCATCCCTTTACTTTTAGTCTATGTGTGTCCTTACAGGTGAAGTGCATCTCTTTTAAGCAGCATATAGTGGGTCTGCTTTCTCTATGTCTTTTGATTGGAGAATTTAATTCTTTACACTCTAGGTAATTATTGATAAGAACTTACTATTGTCATTTTAAAAATTGTTTTCTAGTTGTTTTATAGATCCTTAAGTGTGTTTTCCTCTCTTTCTTCTTTGTGGCTAAGTGATTTTCTCTAGTTATATTTTGATTTCTTGCTTTCTATTTTTTGTGTATCTACTATAGGTGTTTGCTTTCCAGTTATTATGAACCATATGAAAAACACCTTATAATTATTACAGGTTGTTTTAAACTAACAACTTAACTTTGATCACACAAAAAACCTTCATACTTTCACTTCACTCCCCACCCTACATTTTGAATTTTTGATATCACAGTTTACATCATTTTATATTCCATATCTCTTAACAAATTATTGTAGTTATTTTTAATAATTTTACTTTTATCCTTCATACTAAAGATATAAGTGATTTACACATCACCATTATAGTATTATTCAGAATTTGACGATGTATTTACTTTGACCAGAGAGTTTTATACTGTCAGATGTTTTTATGTTACTTTTTAGTGTCCTTTTCTTTCAGCTTGAAGAAGTTCTCTTAGCTTTTCTTGTAAGACAGGTCCTGTCATTACATACTCCCTCATTTTTTGTTTGTCTGGAGTCTTTATCTCACTTTCATTTCTGATCAATATATTTGCTGAGTAAAGTATTTGTTTCAGCTTGAAGAAGTTCTCTTAGCTTTTCTTGTAAGACAGGTCCTGTCATTACATACTCCGTCATTTTTTGTTTGTCTGGAGTCTTTATCTCACTTTCATTTCTGATCAACATATTTGCTGAGTAAAGTATTTGTGCCTGGCAGTCTTTTCCTCCAGCACTTTGAATATATCACCTTGCTTGCAAGGTTTCTGCTCAGAAGTCTGCTGTGAGCCATATTGGAATGCCTTTAAAAGTTATTTGGTTCTTTTATCTTGCTGCTTTCAAGATCTCCTCTTTGTCTTTTATTTTGAATGTTTGTTTACAAAACTTGTATGTGCTGAAGTAGTCTTGTTTGAATTGAATCTGACTGGTGACCTTTGGCTTTCCTGTACGTGGGTATTTACATATTTCTTCAGGTTTGGGAAGTTTTCTATTGCTGTTTCTCTAAATAAGCTTTTCTACCCATTTATCTTTCTCTTTTCCTTCTTGAAATCCTGACTCAAAGATTTTCTCTTTTGATGCTATGCTGCCCCCCAAACTGCATAAGCTTTCTTCATTTCTTTTCATTCTTTTTTTCTTCTTTGACTATATTTTTATGTAACCTGTCTTCAAGTTCACAGGTTCTTTCTTCTTTTTGATCCATATTGCTATTGATGCTCTCTATTGCATTTTTAAAAAATTTCTTTTGATGTATTTTTCAGCTCCAGGATTTGCTTGATTTTCTTAAAAAAATTATTTCAGTCTCTCTATTAAACCTACTGTTCTGGTCACTTATTGTTTTCCACATCTCATTAAATTGCTTCCTTGTAGTTTTTAAAAGTTTCCTTAGCATCCTTAAAACAATTATTTTGAATTCTTTGTCATATAGTTTATACATTTCCCTTTGCTTAGGGTCCATCACTGGCACCTTATTTTGTTTGTTTGATGATGTCATATTTCCCTTGTTGTTTTTGACCCTTTCAATTGTGTGTTGATTTCTGCACATTTGAAGAAGCAGGTAATTATCCTGGTCTTCACAGACTGGCTTTGTCTGGGAAAGCCCCATGGCAGGCATGGTGCTGAGGCACAAAATAAGCCTGGAGCTGTTGAGAGTTGCCTGCTACTGAGGACCTGCTGAAGTTGGACTGATGGTGATCTGGACCTGATATCGAGCCAACCATGAGAGCCTGACACCTACAGCTGTGTGGTCATTCCTAGCACAGGGGCAGTGCTAGCCTGGAGTATGCAACTATGTGTCTGTCCTACGCTGTGGAGGGCCCAATTCCGGGCTCCAAGGCAAAGTCCTGTGCTGACTTCTCTTTCTTTCCCCCAAATCTGTGGTCATTCCTAGCACAGGGGCAGTGCTAGCCTGGAGTATGCAACTATGTGTCTGTCCTATGCTGTGGAGGGCCCAATTCCGGGCTCCAAGGCAAAGTCCTGTGCTGACTTCTCTTTCTTTCCCCCAAATCGAATGTATCTATTTCTGCATTGTGGTGCCTGGGTTGTGTGTAGATAGTTGTTTAAATTGTTTTTTTGCAGGGGGAAGATTGCTGGAGAGTCTTACTCCACCATCTTCAGAACATGAATCTAAATTTAAAATATACAAACAATTAGTTTTTATGTCTCTATTTGCAGAATAGAAAGACATATAAACATAAATTATTATATTTATTTTATATTTTAAAGTATGCTTATTTGAAAATTACAAATATAATAATTGAATTAGCTTTAGAATAAATATGTCTCTTGGGGCAACGCCGAGAATAAATATGTCTCTTGAGCTTTTCTATATAATATTTTTATAGTATCAGATAAAAACCATGGCAGTTTCTTTTTTTTTTTTTTCCAGAAAACATACATACACTGAGAATTTCGAAGACCATTTCTAGGACACATGAAACTTTTGAAATAGAACCATGGACACTCAGACAGTGGCTTTCAAACTTTTGAAATAACTATTTATAATGTAAATATGAATCAACAAATCTGTGTAATGCACCCATGCACATCCACCCATGCACAGAAAAGAACAAAATGCTCATGAGACAGCACTCTACTATATGCTGTATATCTTTGCTGTTTTGTTTTTTTCTATTCTATTTTATTTAACAAAGAAAATTTTCCCTAGCCTCCTAATTGAACTCATGACACACTACTCCATCATAAGCTCTATGTAGGTCAATTGAAAAATGTTGCTGTAGAGCTACCAGGATGCCATATTCAAAAGTAATGCTTGGGGTTTGGGATAAACATATAGCTATAAACATCTGTGCTATAAGGAATTAGAAGTATCTCAGTTGCGTTCAGTTTACGATTTTTAAAACACACAAGAGAAAAGTGGAAACCATTACCAGTAAATGAGAGTCAGTTAATCAGACAACACTTTTATGTCTTAAAGTAGTCTTATTTGAGTTGAATTTCGTTGGAGACTTTTGGTCTTCCTGTACCTGATATTTACATCTTTTTTCAGGTTTGGCAAGCTTTCTGTTAGTATTTCTCCAAATCATCTTTTTTACTCCTTTATCTTTTTCTTCTCCTTCTTGAAATCCTATGACTCAAAGATTTGCTCTTTTTATGCTGTTCCATAATTGTGTGAGCTTTCTTCATCCCTTTTTATTCTGTTTTTATTTTCTCTTCAGTCTGTCTAATCTATCTATCTATCTATCTAATCTATCTATCTATCTATCTCATCTATTTATCTATCTATATCTTTCTGGATAGATGATTCTATCAAGTTTGAGAAAATTCAGAAAGCATTTTTGAAGATGCTGTATAAAAACACTCAATGAATCCAATATTTTTTAAATAGAACTTTATCTAATTTTAGTTCCTAAGCTACTCTATAGTTATCATACATTTATTTTGATGTCTTAAATTAACTTTCTTCTCAGATTTAAAAAGAACTAAAGATGTGTATGAATTAAAACAGATTTATTTCTACTACTAGTTTATTTTTTGATTTGATGTCTTTCTAAAAAGTAATTTTATTTCCCTGCTTCAAAATAGAAGGAATCAAAAGCCTGTAAGAATTAGTGTAAAGGCCAGTTTTCAGGCACTCACCTTGATACCAGGTATTAGAACATATGTATGTGACAGAAATGCTTGATACGTATCTAACTCATACATGTAAGGGGCTCCAGATTATCTTTTGATAATGCCCTCAGTCCAATGCTGGGCACCGTTAGTTTTACAATCAAATCAGAAGCCATAAGATTCAAGACTAGGCTAATATTACTCACCTTTTATGTTTCTAGCTTTCTGTTAGATTCAAGGGGTAAGCAGCACATTACCTAGCTAGAAGTTTTATCATTCTTGCATCATATTACTGTACTCTAGTTTTAAATAAACGTGTACAAGGCATTCTTTCTAAATTAGTATACACACTTAATAAAGGCTTGTATAACAAAGAATATATAATTCAGATCACGAGTTGCATATAATGTTACAAATGCAGACATCTTTATGAACTCTGAAACAACCCTCTAAAAATCTGAACAATTAAT
>NW_007772508.1:3649-4835 GCF_000696425.1 Galeopterus variegatus | reverse complement strand
AAAAACACTAGTTTTCCAAAGTGGTTGTACCATTTTACATACCCAGCAACACTGTAGAAGAGTTCCAGTTTCTCCACAACCTTACCAACATTTGGTGGTGTCCGACTTTTGAATTTTAGCTACTCTAGTGGATGTATAGTAGCATCTCATTAAGATTTTGATTTTCATTTCTCTGGTAACTAATTAATTTATTTCATGTTCTTACTGGTCATTTGTGTATCTTCACTGGGAACTGTCCTTAAATGTTTAGCCTATTTATCTAAAAATCATCTATGTATCTTTTTATTACTGAGTTGTAGTAATTTCTTTATGTCTCCTAGATAGCAGTCATTTGTCAGGTATGTGTTTTGGGAAATATTTTCTCCCTACCTATTGATTGCCTGTATTCTTTCTTAATGATGTTTTGAAGAAGAAAGAAACAATCAGCACTAAAGGTACATGTTATCCCTCATTTTACAGATTTGAAGCTATTTACAGTAGTCAAAACATACCATAATTAAGTGAAGGCGATTTACAAGTAAGCATGGTTTCAAAACATGTGCATTTAAAAATTCTATGTAGCCTCTTAAACAGACAAGCATTTCACATTGATTCAACTCCCTCCTCCAGTCATGGTGACTGAGCTCAGTAGTTTAGCTGAGTAGGTTAGGACTTAATGGCCATGCAGGTGGGGGCTGATTCTAACTTTTTTGTGAAATAGGGAGGTGGGGGCTGATTCTAACTTTTTTGCAAAGTAGTGTGCAAGTTATTTGGTTGCCTGTTTCTGCACCTGTAAAGAAAGGAAGTTAGACTCGGATTATAAGATCTTTAAATTTCCCTTATAATTTGTATATGGTTCTAACTATAATAATAAGTACCCAAAAAGTAGAATTAAGATTACTGATGAAAGAGAAAAAGATAACGGATATGATTAGCTATCTCTGTGAAAGCAACCCAATCCTAAAGCATGGTTTATAAATGCATAGGTAAGCATATTGAGAGTCATCTCAGGGATACAATTTAGAGTTGAAATAATAATAATAAAAAAAAACCCAAGCAAGAGTGACACATCCATGCAAGCAACAAAGCCAGCCAAGATGCCTGGGGGTCTGCAGGCAGGGGCCAAGGGCCTAGGCCATGCTCTTACCCACATCCAGACAAGCAACACAGCCAGCCAAGATGCCTGGGGGTCTGCAGGCAGGGGCCA
>NW_007772508.1:1368-2938 GCF_000696425.1 Galeopterus variegatus | reverse complement strand
ATCTTTAGCCTATTTATCTAAAAATCATGTATGTATCTTTTTATTATTGAGTTGTAGTAATTTCTTTGTGTCTCCTAGATAGCAGTCATTTGTCAGGTATGTGTTTTGGGAAATATTTTCTCCCTACTTACTGCTTGCCTGTATACTTTCTTAATGATGTTTTGAAGAAGAAAGAAACAATCAGCACTAACGGTACATGTTATCCTTCATTTTACAGATCTGAAGCTATTTACAGTAGTCAAAATATACCATAACTAAGTGAAGGCGATTTACAAGTAAGCATGGTTTCAAAACATGTGCATTTAAAAATTCTATGTAGCCTCTCAAACAGACAAGCATTTCACATTGATTCAACTCCCTCCTCCACCCAGTTACCTGGAACCCTCAGTTATCTGAATTTTACTGTACTTTTATCCAAAAGAGACATGTGAATATTTTATTGCAAGTTAACATCAGAGATTTACTGATTGAAAAAGCATTTCATGTTATGATGTGGGACTTATTCAGATACACACAGTTCCTGACTTAAGATGGTTCGACTTATGATTTTTCAGCTCTGTGATGGTGTGAAAGTGATACACACTCAAGTAGAAACCATAATCGAGTACCCATAGAACCGTTCTGTTTTTCACTTTCAATACAGTACAGTATTCAATAAATTACATGAGATATTCAACAACTTGTTATAAAAGTAAGTGTGGGGTTAGATGATTTTGCCCAATTGTAGGCTAATGTAAGTGTTCTGAGCATGTTTAAGCTATGGTATTCTATAAGTTTAGGTATATTAAACCCACGATATTTTCAATTTAGAATGCGTTTTTATCAACTGAGCATGTTTAAGCTATGATATTCCATAAGTTTAGGTATATTAAACCCATGATATTTTCAATTTAGAATGGGTTTTTATCAGAATGTAACCCCATTGTAAGTTAAAAACATCTGTACACACATATTCATATATACATATACATATATACATATATATTGTGACATACATATGTTAGATTTGGTAGACAGGAAGGCTGTTCAGTCCTAAATGTTAAAACAAAAAATCCCAGGTTTTTTGGTAGTTATTCAAGGCTTTAATATATTAGATAGTTTTAAAACATTCTTTTGGAAAACTGAAATGGACTGGCTGTCAAAGAGAGTATTCTGACTTCTTTTCTTTATCTCAACTGATTCTTAACATCGAATAACAATTGAAATTTAGTTCACTTGGTTGTTTTACAAACTCAGTTCACTAATGGGTTCAAGAAAACCTATATTTTTGAAGATTACATGGCATTTACTCATTATTAGAATGGAAATGTTGGTCCCTTGAGAATTTATTTTATTAAGGAAACAGCTGTTTAATATTTTTTCAATCCTTCATCGTTTAAGATGTGAGGGGGTTTTTTTGTTTGTTTTTGCTACGTTCATTTCAGTTCTAAATTTCTAAGGTTCTGAGAAAATCACTGAAGGGAAATACAAATTTAGGCTGGAGTTATCAGTTAAAGAGAATAAGAAACTAAACCTGGCTATTGGGTAGTTACTGGCCATTCAGAGACACAACAAAAACCTAAAAAAATGA
>NW_007772508.1:0-219 GCF_000696425.1 Galeopterus variegatus | reverse complement strand
GCACCACACATCCTCTGCAGTATTAATCACTTGGAACTTCTCTAGAAACTTGAAGGAGGCTGGAGGTCACTTGCTTTAGGGAAACAATTGTCTAACTGTGGCCCAAGAATAATTCTCTTCTTCCTCAAGATATTACAGTTCCTATCTGCTCAGCACACAAAAAAGAATATATGTTTAAAAGTAGTTCCAGAGAGCCCCTTGTACTGGGAAACAGCAAGT
>NW_007772507.1:5476-10312 GCF_000696425.1 Galeopterus variegatus | reverse complement strand
AGTCCTCCCGTGTAATAAACACAGGGCACTATAAATCCCTCAGGATTTGAACAACCGGATTTTAAGTTTCCTTGTCTTTCTAAATTATATGGCATGTGACATAACTAATTGTAGTGTTGTCAGATAAAATTGTCCCTCTCCCCTAAGGGAATACTCCTTCGAATCACGAATCAGTAAAAATAAAGTAATTTGTGGTTCTCAACATTTTTATAAAAGCAGCATCAGAATTAGGAGGTGATTAAATCATAAGGGTCAAGGCTTCATGAATGCAATCAGTGCCCTTATAAAAGAAACTCCAAAGAGCTGCCTGGCTCCTTCTGTCATGTGCAAATACAGCAAGAAAATACATTCTGAGAATCAGGAAGTGGGCCCTCACCAGACAGCAAATCCGCTAGTGTCTTGATCTTGGATTTCTCAGCCTCCAGAACTGTGAGAAATAAATCTCTGTTGTTTAAAAGCTGCCCGGTTTCTGGTACTTTTTTATAGCAGTCCAAACAGACTAAAACATCTGTGCATGCACAAGACTTCATGTTCAGCCTGGGGTATATGGATAGCTAAAGTCATCTTCAGTCTCTGCTGTTGTGAACTCAGCCTGGAGTATGTATACAGCCTTCAACACCTCCATGACTATGGGAACTTCTCAAGGCCCACTTTTGCAATCTCATACTCCAGATCTGTTAAAAAGCTGACTATTTTATTTGTTTGTTACCTGTCATAACGAGTATTACAATGAGAGATTAGCTGTGATTTTGACCTTCTGCAAATATTTGTCACTAAGTCAACAGTTCTTTTCAATATCACCCCTAGACATGGGAATTCTGTGTGCACTGCTCCAGATCAATCAAGTCAGCCAAAAACCTAAAGATTCTGGTTTTCATGGCTGGCCCTGTCTTTGTAGAACTACCATGCTTATGGAGCCAGGAGGGATGAGAGCTCGCCTGGGATAAAACATCACAAAGTGCTACTACTCTAACGAGAGGTTTAGTATTTTGCTTGAATAATTGCTTCTCTATTTATTGTATGCCTTTGGTTGAATTCCAGAATCTTGATACAGTTGTTTTTGACAATATCATCCAGTCTCATCACTGATTTTTAGGGGAAGAGGATTTGTTGAGCATCTCTATCATTTCAGAATTCCTAACCTCTTTAACATATTTGAAAAAAAAAACCCTTTAGGTGACTTCGATATAACAACTACAGTTACATAATAATATGTAATGAGCAAAATATTTAATAAATTAGATAAAGGACTGAGACACCATCTTCAACACACTATTCTGTATTCATACATGACTCTGTTGTATTTTATTTTTTAATTTTTTTATTGAAACATTTTGTAGATATTTATGAGGTGCAGAGTTATATTTCAATACAGGTATACAGTGTGTGATGATCTATTCAGAGTAATCAGCATATTCATCATGGAAAAACTTAATTATTTGTGATGTGCACATTTGATCTCTTCTAGGTGTTTGATAACGTGCAGTAAATCATGGCTAATTATAGATTATTGGGTCAACTGTACACCATAAGGACTTATTTTTCCTATTAAGGTGTAGTTTTGTGTCCATTAACTGACCTCTCACTAGATGACTCTTTTTAAAATGAACAAAACAATAACTAATGCAAATTTTCCAATTTTAAGTTCTATCCTCCTAAATAAAATACTTTGGAAAAGCTAGTATATAAATTAAGAAATAATATATTTAAAACCAATGAGTTTCCAAATGGTAGAGAATTATCATTTCTTCTTTACAAATGATTATTTTGTTCCTATCAAGTCTCATTTAGCATGACTGCTGTTTTTCTACTGGAATCATTCCGTGTGTGTAACAAATAGCTTATTTAAACATAAGTGAGCTTCTACAAACAAAATAATGCATTTATTTTGATAACTTTCTTTGTCAGGAAAGTTTATAATCAGAAAATATGAATATCTTTGGTTAAATGAGGATGCATGTCATGAAATCAAATGAAAGGGAACTGTAATGGTTAATCTTATTTGTCAACTTGTCTGAACAATAGAAAATCAGTGGCTTGGTCAAACATTAGTCTAGATATTGCTGTAAAGATATTTTTTTTAGATGTGATTAACTTTTACAATTAGTTGACTTTAATGTAGATGGGCCAGTTGAAGACCTTAAGAGCAAAAAATGAAGTTTCCTAAAGAAGAAGGAATTCTGTTTCAAGCCTGAAATATGGAAATTCAGCCTAAGTTTCCAGCCTTCAGACTCAAGAGTACAACTCTTTCCTGAATCTCTAGACTGCCAGCTTGCCCTATAAATTTATGAATTGTGCCCCCCCAAATTGCACAAGCCAATTTCTTAGTGTTTTCTCTTTCCCATTATATTTTATATAAGATATAAAATATATTGTATGTGTGAGATATATAATACATGTGATATATAACATATATTATATCACTCACACACACACACACATATATGTGCAATCCCCCCTCCTCTCAGCCTCCTTGTAAAACATAGATCCCTCTCAGGAACTCTAAAAGGAACACCTGAAATTTAAGCCTTTGCAGTTTATTACTTTGGTATTAAGCAAGAATAAGTTGTGCAAAGAGAACAATGTTTTCCACAATGTTTAGATTAAGCCAAGACAAGATCTTTCAAGTACAGATTTCTCAGAGGTGGGCCATTACTGGAAGGGCCTAGTCCCAGGCCACCTGGATGTAGCTTTACCAACATGAGATATTTCTATCTCATGAATAGAGTCTGAACATAAAATGCAGGATAGAAACAATGAGATGCCACCACTCTTTTGGTGGAGTAACCACCAAATGGCAGCATCACAGACCTGTTTCACCACTCTAGAAGAAGAGAATGAAATAAAGAATGGAAGAAATATTAAGAGGAAGAAAGAGAGAAAGAGACAGCACCTGAGCTCTTTTTCTTATGTCTCCATTTCATGGTAAAAGGACAGTCCAAAGACAGGAAATCAAAAGAAAAGAAAAGAAGAAAGAGCTATTGGGCCAAACTATCTTCTAAAGAAACAACAAATAAACTCACTTTTGCATCCAGTCTCATTTGAAGAAAAGAATAAATCCCAAGAAACAAATTGCAAAGAGAAAAACAGACCAGATAGCAAGAGCCGTTGTGTGGTAAAGGGCCATGTTTTTGATTGAGTGAACGATAAGGGGTTGAAGAAAATTAGAAAAAAACTCAAACTTTAAGAGGCTCTCCAGGGGGAAAAAAAAATCAAGGTCCTTGATTTTTCCAATTAAACATCTTCTGAATCCACAAGCCTCATATCTATAAAAAAAATTACCAATTTTTAAACACACAAGAACACAGACATTAGAACATTTGCTTAGTTTCTTGCTACTAGCTTCAGTTTTTAATGCTGCATCGCATACTATTGCTTAAGATCCAATATGATATTTCAGAATAATAATAGAATAATAAGGCATGTTTTCCCACACTGCGTATAAATAATTCTAATACTACCATAGAATGGATGTCTGTGGTAAAATAATCATAATAATAATCATAATAATATACAGTAAGTAACAAGTTCTCTCCTTAAACATATTCTTAAATCATATGCAGTGATGAAGGTGATATTCATTCATGCATTCAACAAATATGTGCCAGCCGCAATGTGCTACTACTGTCCTAGATCCTGGAGAATATATAACAGTAAAAAAAGTTATTTCCATCTCTGTACAAATATGCTTTTTCTCCTGTTACAAGATGGTCTCTATCTACATTACCCATGATTGGGCTGGTCTTGTGACTTGTTGGGCCAGTAGAATAAAGTCACAGTGTCACTATCTGTTTCCAGGCTGAGTAAGTTCATGCTTTTATGATCTTGGAAAGCAGCTGTCATTTAAGAAATCTCGCCATGATGTTGCAGAGAGAATCCAGGTGGATACAGTGAGGCCCTGGAAAGTAAGAACCTATAAGAAGAGATAAGTCCAACCATCCACCAGCCACTCTAGGCACCCCAGCTGAGGCACCAGATATGCGAGTGAAACCATCTTAGTTCCTCCAGCCCCAGTCAAGTCTCCTGAGTCAATACAAACTGATCCCGGACAGGGTGAAAAAAGCATTAGAATAAATTTCCCCACATTGTTCAAAGGTAAATGTAATATCTGGACAAAGCTAGTCACATTAAGCTAAATTAAAATAAAATACAGGACCTGGAAATTGTGCAAACACTATAGAAAAACAGCTATAAGAAGATAAATAGCATTTGAAAGGCAGATCAAGAATTCAGGTTAAGAAGGAATATTTTCCAGTGGATTGAAATTGATGTCCTAAGACTGTTTTGCAGAATTTATTGCTGACAATAATTTGATTATACATAAGTTCAAAAAGAGATGATAAAACAACAGAACGAGATAATAAAAGAGTTGGATTAGGGACATTATAAACAAAACTGAACCACTATTTACCTTCTAAATAAATTTTATAAATAAAAATATGATCTAACATTTATTCAGGAACCACCATGTAACAGGAACTCTGGTAATCACATTGCTTATGTTACTTCGTTTCATCCTCACAATGAACACTGAGGTAGAAAATACTAGTTTTCACATTTTAAAAATAATGAAATTTAAGACACAAATTAGCTAAGTAACTTGACCAAGGTCACAGGTCACTAGCCTAGTAAACCGTAAAATAGAATACAGATCCTAGCAGTGTGTCTTTAGAGCCAATGCTTGCCTATTTATTTATTTGTTTGTTTGTTTGTTTATTTATTTATATTACTGTAGTTTGGAGTTAAGTTTTGAAATCAGGAGGCATGATTTCTCCAGCTTTGTTAATCAATCTAGCTAAAAGTTTGTCAGTTTTGTAGATATTTTCAGGAAACTAA
>NW_007772507.1:0-3276 GCF_000696425.1 Galeopterus variegatus | reverse complement strand
CTGTCATTTTGCTATTTGTTTTATATTTGCCTTATAGCTTTTATCTGTCCCCCCATTTTCTTTATTACTGTCTTTTTTGCACTTAGTTGATTTTTTTGTAGTGACACATTTTAATTCCCTTCTCATTTCCTTTTGTGTATATTCTAAAACTATTTTCTTTGTGGTTACCATAGGGATTACATTTAACATCCTAAAGTTATAGCACTCTAATTTGAATTTATAATAGCTTAACTTCAATTACAGACAAAACCTTGCTCATTTACAGCCCTATTTCCATCCTTTTTAGTTATTGATGTCACAATATTTATTCTTTGCATATTGTGCATCCAAAAAGTTAAGCTAATAATTTTTAATGAATTACTCTCTTAAATAATGTAGAAAACAAAAAATATAGTTACAAACCACTATTACAATAATACTAGCTTTTCTAATTGTTCATATATTTCTGTTTACTGAGATCTTTGTTTATACAGCTTCAAGTGAGTGTCTAGTGTCCTTTCATTTCAACCTGCAGAATTCCATTTAGAATTTCTTGCAAGATAGTTCTAGTGGTAAAAATTTATTTGTTATTGTTTATCTGGCAATGTCTTAATTTTGCTCTCACTTTTGAAGAAAATTTTGCTGAATATAGGATTTTTGGTTGAGTTATTCTTTTTCTTTTAACATTTTTAATGTATCAGCCCACTGCCTTCTGGTTTCACATTCTGATGAGGAACGTGCTGATAACCATACTGAGTATCCTTTGATTGTGATGAGTTACTTCTTTATTGCTGCTTTCAAGATTCTGTCTTTGCCTTTGGCTTTGATTAATGTGTCCTACTGAGGATCCCTGAGGTCATCCTACTTGGAGTTAATTGAATCTCTTGGATGTTTGTATTCATGTTTTTCATCAAATGTGGGAAACTTTTAGCCGAATTTCTTCTGATAATCTCTGCCCCTTTCTCTCTTTCTTGTGAGATTTCCACAATGCACTTGATGATGTCCGCAGTTCCCTTAGGGTTTGTTCATGTATCTTTAATCTTTTTTCATTTTGTTCCTTAGACTTTCAATTGCCTTATCTTAAGATTCACTGTTTCTTTCTTCTGATTGTTTGTCTGTCTTTGAATCCTTCTAGGAATTTTTTCTTTTCAATTATTGTACTTTTCAGCTCCAGAATTTCTTTTTGGTTTCTCTTTAGATTTTATATCTTTTTATTGATGTTTCCATTTTGTTCATACATTATTTTCTTGACTTTCTCTACATCTTCTTTTGTTTCTTTGCACCTTTAGGACAGCTGTTTTAAAGTCTTTGTAAAGTAGGTCTGCCATCTGATCTTTCCCAGGGACAGTTTCTGTTGGTTTATTTTTTCCCCTTTGAATGGACCTCACTTCCCTGTTTCTTTGTATTCCTTGGAATTTTGTAATTGTTGTTACAAACTGAATATTTGAATCTAATAATATGGTATTCTTATTCTATCTAGGGTTTACTGATTTGGGTTTTGTTTTTAGTTATTATAGGCTATCATCAAGCTGAGGATCAGCGCGAGGTGTAAGCTTAAAGTCTTCCCAGGTGTTCTCTGAGCCAGTGTCTTTCCACAGGCATGCATGGTGACTTTTTAATATCCTCCATATATGAAATTGTTTTTTAATATCCTAGTTGGGCTCCAAGGGAGGTTAAGAGTGAGAGCCCTTTAAATTCCCTGGGAGTTGCTTCATCCAGAAAGAAAGGGACTTGCAACAATGTGAGGTAGGCGCAACAATGACTGCCCACCATTGAGTCTACACCTCCATGCTCAGGAGCAGCAACTGCTGATCTAAATACAGCTTTTGGTATTTGGAAGACAGGGTCCTTATTGCCCACCCTGACTCCTGAAAACTGCATGCAAGTTGCTGTAAGAGTATGTGCACAGCTACCTGACCCAGGACTGAGTGAGGCATGGGGGATGGGTAGCTGCTCTGTGCTAAGATCTGAAAGAGACCAAATTTAACTGCAACTTATTATCTAAGCTTTCCCTTGGAAGTTGCAAGTCTTCAGTAGACTATGAAGTTCCAAAATAGTTACATCAGCCAGACTCTTTCAGTATAGTTGTTGTGTTGGTGGGAGAGTTTCTCTTTTTAGACTTAATTTAATTTTATTTTCTCAATATACAATGTGGTTGATTATTGTGGCCCATTAACAAAACTTCCCTCCATCCTCTCTCTCCACCCTCCCTCCCAACAACCTCATATCTGTTCACTTGTCATATCAACTTCAAGGAATTGCAATTGTTGTGCCTTTTTCCCTCTCCCACAGTTTATTTGTGTATTTATTGATCTTATTTTTAGCTCCCACAAACACGTGAGAATGTGTGATATTTCTTTTTCTGTACCTGACATGTTTCACTTAATATAATTCTCTCTAGGTCCATCCATGTTATTGCAAATGACAGTATTTCATTCCTTTTTATAGCACAGTAGTATTTCATTGTGTAGATATATCACATTTTCCATATACACCCATCTGATGATGGACATTTGGGCTGGTTCAAACTCTTAACTATTGTAAATAGTGCTGCAATGAACATTGGAGAACAGGTATAACTTCGACTTGATGATTTCCATTCCACTGGGTATATTCCCAGCAGCGGGATAGCTGAGTCATATGGTAGATCTATCTGCAATTGTTTGAGGAACCTCCATGCCATTTTCCATAGAGACTGCACCATTTTGAATTCCTTTCTCTCCACAACCTTGCCAGCATTTATCATTCACAGACTTTTGGATCTTAGCCATCCTAACTTGGGAGAGATGGTATCTCAGTGTGGTTTGATTTGCATTTCCCAAATGCTGAGTGATGTTGAGCATTTTTTCATGTGCTTGTTGGCCATTCCTATATCTTCATTTGAGAAATGCCTATTTAGCGCCTTTGCCCATTTTTTAATTGTGTTACTCTTTTTTTTTTCTGTAAAGTTGTTTGAGTTCCCTGTATATTCTGGATATTAATCCTTTGTCAGATGTATACTCTGCAAATATTTTCTTCCACTCTGTTGGTTGTCTTTTAACTCTGTTAATTGTTTCTTTTGATGTGCAGAAGCTTTTTAGTTTGATATAATCCCATTTGTTTATTTTTCCTTTGGTTGCCAATGCTTTGGGGGTCATATTCATGAAGTCTGTGTCCAGTCCTACTTCCTAAAGTGTCTCTCCTATGTTTTCTTTAAGAAGTTTTATTGTTTCAGGGCTTATATTTAATTCTTTAATCCATTTTGAGTTGATTTTACTATATGGTGGGAGGTATGGATCTAGTTTCATTCTCCTTCAT
>NW_007772506.1:0-4836 GCF_000696425.1 Galeopterus variegatus | reverse complement strand
CGGCTAATTCTAAAAGCAGGCCCTTTTTCCAAGGGAAGTATGAGAAAATCACAAATAAAATCCATATCCCGAGCCTGTCCCACCATACCCCGCCCAGACACTGTGACTCAACCCATTCTATTCCCCCAGGGGCTTCTCAGAGATTTCATATTAATTTCACAGATTCATCAATATCACTATCACTTCTATGGCATTGCTAAGGTTTAATTAAAAGAAAGAAGACTGCAGCTGAAGTCGTTTCTGCATCTTCTCAGAATCATCCAATGATTGTTTTTAAATAAACTCAGATTTCTCGATATTCATTGTTGGCAAAGGTAAGACAGTATTCTTTGCTGACATAATTGGTGGCTCCACTTGAAAATTTGCACCTTGAGTGACCTTTTTAATATTTGTTTTTTTTCATAAACTCTGGGGGAAAATCCAAGAAAATCATTTGGTCACCTGGTTGTTATTATCCAGGTTTTCTACTGTCTTTGTCTTTTTATACTGCAGTTTTCCTAGTGTTAACAGAATAATGCAAGCAATAAAACATAAGCTTTACTGCTCATCCCCAAATCTGGTATTTTAAAACCATATTGTTTCTACTTATTACTGGCCTTAACTCGTTGCCTAAAAATGTAGCAAGGGGCAGACATCAGGTCACCTGAAATAAGCATAAAAAGATAAATAGATTTACTCAGTCTTCAAGTTACAGCCAAGTGATTCAGGATAGCTACCTCAAATAATTTTTCCTTTTCCCACGAACAACAACAAAAAAAACCCCACCATGTATTAAAAGCAAATATCAAGATTTGTGTAGGAAAAAAGATTAACCAAGCATTTTAGAGTAGTCATTGTTAGGGTACTATGCAAAATTAAGATCCCATAAAACCATAATAGCATCTATTAATTGCCTGAAGCCTACTTAGTCTTGCAAGTCAGGAAGAGCAATCCGGTGCTTGCTAGCCACACTTTATAGGCTCCTCTGTCTGGCTTTTTTACAGCTACCGTCTCTTGAAAAATGCTTTGTTCCAACTTGAGGAACTGAAGCAAGAATAACTCCTTTTTTTCTCCCCAGCTGAGTCTTGGCGAGTAGATTTTAAGTTACTTGCACGCTAGGGAGCAAAGCACTAATGAAAGCATATGAAAAGTAATGTTCCTAAGGAAAAGGTAAATGATAATAACCGGTGCACAACTTTTTATGACTTGGGCATTTAAAGTGGAAAGCGTTTTCTATAACAATAAATGTTCTGTTATATAATGTTGCAATAACACACTAAATAACTGAACAGTAGTTGTAATTTTTCTTCACTGCAACAAAACGTGTTCAGAATCAGAAAATAAAATACTGTTTTTTCCCTTTACTGTTTCAATTATGTGTGTATTAAGCTTTGACAGACCTTTTAAACAATTATTGTCAAACTTCAGAAATGAATAGTTGACACACTCTTGACTCATAAGTTATAGTTGGACAAGTTTTGTCGGACAAGTTTTGTCTTGGTATTTGTTTTAGATGAGAATTACCATTGGTTGGAGAGGAATAACCCCAGAGACTTAGATTTAATTCTTCTGGGGAAATTGTTTACACTCTATATATTGAAAGAAATTCACATAAGAGACTGTAGATTGGAATTTGGTGCTATTTAAATCTCTGCTAAGTGGGTTTGTTGTGTGTAAGACCAGATGCACTGAGTCGTTGCATAAATCCCCCATTCTGCTACTGGAAACAAATAAAAGCTCCAGGAAACATATTACTTAATCAAAATACAAACAAAAAACAAATAGGCCCAAACCTCTTAGGTCATTCAAAAGGGTATCAGAGTTCCTTTAATGTAAATATCATTAATTAAATGATCAGTATGATTCCTCTACATGACAACCAGCTTATTTCACAAGAAGCAATCATTTCCTTAACTGTTAAGTAAGCATCAAAGGAAAATTTTGGTGTATGAACAGATTTATGTTTCCCAAATGCAATGGTGTGGAGGGGATTGGCCACCCCACTGTCTTCATCAGCACACCTCAAACACTGTAAGGAAACACATTGAGTAAATCAGCACCGTGCTATGCAAAAACACTTCAAGGCATGTCACCTGTCTCTTACAAATCAATCACTGCTCCTACATTTCTGTGTAGAAATCCTGAAGCCATTGTTTCTTAATGGGGCCTGAGATCATAGCTGCAAAATATGGCTGAGAAAAGGTCACAAGACAATTGTTTGAGCTGAAGTCAGGATAAAGTAGGAGTAATAGAATCTTTTGCTTTTTATCTCCAGAGAATAGTAATTATTGTTTCTAACCACATAAATAGTTTAAAAAAAAATAAATGTAGTTTTATAGTCCTATTGGAAATTTATGTACTCCACACTTTTGATGGGTTTCTTATAAAAGCCGAGCACCTACCTATTTCAGCAAAGCTTAGCAGATCAATGCTCCTGCAGCCAGTTTGTCAAAGTTTTAAAAAGAAGTGTTAAAAAGATTGAGATATTATGGTCAAAGACCGAGGGTTTGGTGTCATTTCATTTTATCTCCTATAACCATAAAGAGAGCATGACTCCTGCATCCTTTTCAATGACATTGAATGAAGGACTCTCAATAAAGAGATCATAAAAAGGGCCAACACACCTGTGACACTCTCACTTCTCTTCTTGTGCTCACAACAGCCATTTGAAACAAACGTCAATCTTTCCTTCTGAGCCTGGACAGAGCTTTCAATGTCTCAATGTAGTAAACTAATCAGCTACTATCAACTGACGAGAGTTGGCACGCAGGATGAAACATCTCTTTTCAATGAGTAAAACTTTCTCTTAATCTTTCTTATACCAATTAGAGAAGATTCAATTCTTATTGGCTCTTTGCTGAAAAAAAAATTAATCAAATTCTAGTTTTTAAAAGATTTGTTTTTATTGGAATAATTTTAAAACAATTGTATATTAAACTATGACATAGAGTATGTCCTATGAAGGCAGTTTGATAGTGTCAGGGGAAGAGAGAGAAAACAATATTGTCCATGTGAATTATAAAAATTTTGAAATATAAAATTCATAACGAGTTACAAAGAAATTCCATTATATGAGTGTTCTTAATCATCAACTTCTTAAGGGTTGGGCATATGCTTTAATAACTTTGACATTAACTTCTTCTCAGTATAAATTTAAGTCATAGTTTGAATTTGAAACATTTCAATATTATTTATACTTTATTGTTTAATTTTATGAAATATGCATTTTTCATCATTATTGTGAATAAAGAATGCAGTTATGTAATCTGTCTTTCATTGATATGAAATTGTTACTTAAATATCAAAATAAAGTTTTAAAGTTATTAATCTTTTTAAAAAATGTATTTAACTAAATGTACCAGTTCATGTGTCTACCATTGGTATACAAAAATCAAATATTTGAGAAACATGCTAAAGAATCCTTTGGGCCTAATTAATCTCTAAAATCCCATGACTCGATCCTTCATCAACTTAATGTTGGTTAGAATGTGATGAGAGTTACGACATTTTTATAACCTGGTATACTTTTGGAAAGCTATTAGAAAACTGTAATCTATCTACAAAGCTGATATTACACTTTAATGTAGAGTATGCTTTATGTAACAACTCTTATCCTAATATTTTCATACTACCTGATGTTTAGGGACCATACAATTTAAATAAAATAGCTACAGTACTTTTTGTTATGCTGATTGTATGGTAAGGGGGTAGCCAGTTTGTTATTTATTAAATAAATAAGAAACAATACATGTTTAAGAGACCCTTAGTCACTTCAGGGTGGATAATGTAGCTATCTGTTAAATTTGAGAAATGGATAAGTAATAACAATTAAGACTTGTTCATCTTGTCGATTTGAGAAAGGAAAGCTGTTTGGATCAGGCGTCCAGGAAGGTAAAAATTATGCAAGAATTTATTTCTGTGTTGGTACCAATACATACATTAGACCATCTTTTAAAACTTTAAAATCACTGCACATATGAAATAAACCTACTTTGCATTCAAAGTTGATTCATATCAACTGGAATGAAAAACACAACTTCTGCACAATATGGTTACCTTTGAAAATAACATTTCTTGTGGTATACAGTGAAAAAGATTTATCATCAGGGCTTATGTCTTGCCAAAAGGAAGAGGAAAACAATAAAGAAGAAGGAAAACTTTGAATAAACACTTGCTAAAAGAAAATATACAAGTAGCTCACAGACACATGAAAATGTTCTCAACATGCAAATATTATCTATAACATTTATACTAGGAAATATCACTTTACACCCACTACTGTGTCTGAAGTTAAAATACTGACAACACCAAATGTTCGTGCAGCTGTGAAGCAACTGGAACTCTAATACATTGCTGGTTGGGGTGTAAAATGGTGTAACCACTTTGGAAAACTTGGTAGTTTCTTATAAAGGTAAACGTATACAGTACTTACCCTAAGACTCTGCAAGTCTATGCTTACCTGTTTACCCAAGAGTAAGGAAAACAATGTCTACTTGGAGAAACAAGAGACACGGTTCTTTTCCACATGAATTAAAGCCAGGTGAGGCTCATTGTTAGCCAGTTCTTCTGGGATTTGTTAGGCTACCCTGTGTTCTTTTGTGCTCATTTCCCTTGGTTCTCTATACACTAACTCCTCATTTCTACCTCTTTTTTTGACATGCACATTAAACACATTTCTGATTTGATGCTTGCACTCTCTTGCATGCTTGATGCTTGTCCTTAGGCTCCCCAAAGACGCCTGTGAGTGTGAGCTATTACTTTCTTCTCTTGCAGCCTCTCAGGGACATAGTAGCTGGATCACACAGCTTCTTGGTCAGGATAACAAAGATAAGAGAATGACAGGTGGAAGGAATTAGT
>NW_007772505.1:3887-4837 GCF_000696425.1 Galeopterus variegatus | reverse complement strand
GAAATTAGAAACGAAATCCCCCTGCAAACGGCATTCAAGCAGGCTTGAAAGGTGTGGTGTATATCTCTGCCAAAAACACTCACTGGAGGATAAGATTTTACAAGCCACTTTAATCTAAGGGAACATAGAGCAGATTGTGCTTCCCACATCACGCATGTAGGAATTCAGGTTTGCAAGTTCTATGTGAAAGCCCATTGAAGCCTATGGGGGAAACGGCTTGTGAGAGTTCTGTTTCAAAATCTCTGTCAAAAAGCGTCAGAGAAGCTTCCCCGCTTAGAATCCAGCATAAATCACTGAACCGAAGATGTGGCAGTTACAAGAGAAGTTGAGCGCCAAACTTTTTGTTTTCTTAAATTAGAAGCGAAATCACAATGCAAACGGCATTCAAGCAGGCTTGAAAAGTGTGCTGTATAACTCTGCCAAAAACACTCCCTGGAGGTTCAGCTTCTACAAGCAACTTTAACTCTAAGGGAAGAGAGAGCACAATGTTCTTCTCACATCTTAGCATGTAGGAATTCAGGTTTACAAGTTCTATGTGAAAACCCATTGAAGCCTAGGGGGAAACGGCTTGTGCGACTTCTGTTTCAAAATCTCTGTCAAAAAGTGTCAGAGAACCTTCCCCGCTTAGAATCCAGCATAACTCACTGAACCGAAGATGTGGCAGTTAGAAGAGAAGTTGAGCTCCAAACTTTTTGTTTTCTAAAATTAGAAGAGAAATCACACTGCAAACGGCATTCGAGCAGGCTTGAAAAGTGTGGTTTATATATCTGCCAAAGCACTCCCTGGAGTTTCAGCTTCTACAAGAAGCTTTAACTCTAAGGGAAGAGAGAGCAGAATGTGCTTCTCCAATCTAGCATGAAGGAATTCAGGTTTGGAAGTTCTATGTGACAGCCCATTGAAGTCTATGGGGGAAACGGCTTGTGAGACTTCTGTTTCAAAATCTCTGTGAA
>NW_007772505.1:1921-2437 GCF_000696425.1 Galeopterus variegatus | reverse complement strand
AAAAAGCGTCAGAGAAGCTTCCCCGCTTAGAATCCAGCATAACTCACTGAACCGAAGATGTGGCAGTTAGAAGAGAAGTTGAGCAAAGATAAGTTTGTTTTCTGAAATTTGAAGCGAAATCACACTGCAAACGGCCTACAAGCAGGCTTGAAAAGGGTGGTGTATATCTCTGACAAAAAGACTCCCTGGAGGTTCAGCTTCTGCAAGCCACTTTAACTTTAAGAAATGAGAGAGCAGAATGAGCTTCTCCCATCTGGCATGTAGGAATTCAGGTTTGCAAGTTCTATGTGAAAGCCCATTGAAGCCTTTTGTGGAAACGGCTGGTGAGACTTGTGTTTCAAAATCTCTGTCAAAACGCGTCAGAGAAGCTTCCCCGCTTAGAATCCAGCATAACTCACTGAACCGAAGATGTGGCAGTTAGAAGAGAAGTTGAGCAAAGAGAAGTTTGTTTTCTGAAATTAGAAGCGAAATCACACTGCAAACGGCCTACAAGCAGGCTTGAAAAGGGTGGTGTAT
>NW_007772505.1:0-741 GCF_000696425.1 Galeopterus variegatus | reverse complement strand
AGAAGTTGAGCTGCAAAGAGTTTGTTTTCGGAAAATAGAAGTGAAATCACACTGCAAACGGAATTCAAGCAGGCTTGAAAACTCTAGTGTATATCTCTGCCAGAAACAGTCGCTGGAGGTTCAGCTTCTGCAAGCCACTTTAACTCTAAGAGAACAGAGAGCACAATGTGCTTCTCACATCTCGCATGTAGGAATTCAGGCTTGCACGTTCTATGTGAAAGCCCATTGACGCCTATGGGGGAAAAGGCTTGTGAGACTTCTGTTTCAAAATCTCTGTCAAGAAGCGTCAGAGAGGCTTCCCCGCTTAGAATCCAGCATAACTCACTGAACCGAAGATGTGGCAGTTAGAAGAGAAGTTGAGCGAAGGGAAGTTTGTTTTCTGAAATTAGAAGCGAAATCACTCTGCAAACGGCCTTCAACCAGGCTCGAAAAGGGTGGTGTATATCTCTGCCAAAAAGACTCCGTGGAGGTTCAGCTTCTGCAAGCCACTTTAACTTTAAGAAATGAGAGAGCAGAATGTGCTTCTCCCATCTAGCATGTAGGAATTCAGGTTTGCAAGTTCTTTGTAAAAGCCCATTGAAGCCTATGGGGGAAACGGCTTGTGAGACTTGTGTTTCAATATCCCCGTCAAAAAGCGTCAGAGAAGATCCCTGCTTAGAATCCAGCATAACTAACTGAAACGAAGATGTAGCAGTGAGAAGAGAAGTTGAGCTGCAAAGAGTTTGTTTTTGGAAATTAGAA
>NW_007772504.1:0-4837 GCF_000696425.1 Galeopterus variegatus | reverse complement strand
TAAACATAAGATTGAATTTTAAACAGTGCTGATTGAATTACTAGTGCTAGGACCAGTACCTACTTTGATGGAGAACAGCTCAATTATGAATCATCTTTTTAAGGTAGATGCAGAATCCATTGCCAGTTATAACATTATAACCAGAAAGGCCACTGAAAAGAATAATACCGTCCTGGCGGCAATATGGACAGAGCAAATGAGTCTCTTACTTCTAATTTCTTGGTTTCTCTTCTTTGACCTATAAGCAAACAAGCTTGCTTTTAACAGAATTCTCAAACAGATGCTTTTGTCAGTTTAATAAGGAGAAATGGCAAGGAAAAAAAGTGCCTCTTTTTATTCCTATTTTAAGCAAAATGGTAGTATCATTTTCTATACTCACATCTTACTGAATGACCTCCCTCCCACCCAGAAATTAAGTGCAAATGGGAAAGAAAGAAGTCAAAGGCTTTATATAGCTTTAAAATACATCTGCATACTTATCTTCATTTCAGTGGACAGGATAATTTTTTTAAGCACTTATTGGAATTTTTTCTGTCATTGATCAAAAAGACAAAGAAATGTTTTTATAAACTATGTGAGTGGTCATTTTAACATTTAGGACTGAGAATGCGAGATAACCCAATTTTGTTCCCACTTTCTCCTTACCATATTAGAAGTAGGTATTTTTTGTTGAAGGAAAACAAGACATTCAGCACAGAATCAAGTACAGAAAAAGATAAGTACCCTACCCAAGGGTCTCCAGTCTGATTTGAAACTCTTAGGGAAAATGAGGTCCACTTCAGCATAATTTTAAGTGGCACTTAGTACATTACTTGCAAAGTTGGAGAATTAAGTCAGGATCTTAAGAAGGTCTGGTTATGTTGTCAAATGTATTCTAGAGTAAACCCTTGAGTCTTAAGGAGAATGAACCTACTTAGTTAATGGCAAGATATATTTAAATGATAAAATGAAAATGCTCCAGGGTTTAGCTTGAGCTTAAACTTGAAGCCCAACTCTGATTCTTTGTGGGTACATCTGTAATGAAATCATAACAAATAACAGCTACATCATGTTTCATGGTATCAGGCTACTTCAGTAGGTAGTGATTGCCTAGCATATAGGTGGCACTCAATACACATTTGTTGAATGAATGAGTGGGGGAAGTGACTGGCCCAAATGGGAAAAGGAGGTGGTTCAATAGTTCATCCTAAAAATCTCCTTGTATTGAATTTACCTATAATCAGCTCTCATTTCTACAGCATCAATAAAATGTATTGTCCCCTCCCCCACCATATTCCTCTCTCATTCTTTCAAGTCTTATGTTATTGTTTTCGATATCCATTTAAATACACCAGGCATGTACAAAGCACTTACTCAGTGCTAAGTACTGGGCTAGGTGCTGAGGAACCAGATGAATGAAAATTTCTCTTCTCAAGGAGATTATAATTAGTCTAGTTGGGAAGACAACAAGTAGACAAATTATACATATATGTATATACACATACATATATATATGACAAAAATATATAACAAACAAATTATTATAATTCATTGAGTTCACTGTTGCAGTGGGAGTTTGTGTCAGGAGACACAGAAGCACTGAGAAGAAAGTGTCTAAATCCTGGATATAACAGAAATGTGAGCAAAGTTGCTGGGACTTCTTTTCCTCTCCAACAATCCTCTTGACCTGTACTCTAACCTGAGTCTAAGTACATATAGGCATTTGGAAGAAAGAACGATTTAGCCCAGACCTCATACTTTTCTGTCCTTCTACAAGACACAAAGACATCCTTTTTTACAGGGAAGTTTGGCCCTTAATGTTCTTTCAATTGCTTGCCTGTAAATACAAAAAAAGTTTTCTTAAAATTCATTTGTGATTTCTCTGTGCAATGTTAACTTGTTTGTAGTCTATTTCCATTGCTTCCTGAAGAGATTATTTAAAATGAAATCAGATGGCAGAAATGCTTAATTTCATGTGTCAAATAAAAAGACCCACTAAAAACTATTTATTCTCAGAAAGGATTGTAGCACGTGAAATCGCTGGTTTGCAAAATTCATTTTAATCTATTATTTTTATCAGCATATTTTATTGTTGGTAAGTAGTAAAAGGTGCACTGGATAAAAGTACAATACAGGCCATGGTCTGTAATATCTAAAAAGAAATCTACTTAGCAACATATTAGGTGTGCTTTATTCAGTCCACATAACACTGAGGTTCTTAATTTAATTTATGTTTCTGTAGACTGAATGTAAATAAATAAAAAGTAGGAAGTTCTTTGCATACCACTCTCTCAGGGGAAGGCAGTATACAGATAACCTGCACTTTGATCATTTTATTTTACAATCAGTATCTTAGATGGCAGATTTAAGGCAGGTTCTGTAGATTGCTGTTTGGCTTTTATGAGGAAGGCCTGATGTGAACAGGATATTTACCACAATATAATATTACTATCCATCTTGTACTTCAACCACATTTCAGTGCACAGCAGTAAATCACCTGTAGCTAGATACTACATAATATGTTATATAAATCCCCCCTCCTTGGTCTCTGTGTGAGTTTAAATATAAACGTATTATCTTGTTGAAGTACAGTTAAACTATCATAAACTCCGTTATCCACCTTAGTTTTCTAAGTAGGAATAGTTAAATAGGAAATCAAAATATGTATCCTTCTTTCTGAAATCTGTCAACTGTATTACACCTAGGCAGATAGATTTGAAGTCCATGCTGCCTGCCAAGCTGCCCCAACATAGAAAGAGATCAGCAAAAGGAAACAATACCGTGTACGGGGTAACTTCAGAAAGTTTGCTGGAAAAACAGAATGAAAAGATAATGTGAATCTTTCCATGAACTTTTTGAGGTACCCTTATATAGTCGTCTCTTAGTATCCATGAGGGATTGGTTTCAGGATCTCCTGCAGGATCTCCAAATTCCACAAATGCTCAAATCCCTAATATAAAATGGTGTAGTATTTGCATATAACCTACACATGTCCTCCTGTATACTTTATATCATCTCTAGATTACTTATAATACTTAATATGATGTAAATGTTATGTAAATAGTTGTTACATTGTATTATTTAGGGAATGATATCAAGAAAAAACAGTCTGTACATGTTCAGTACAAATGCAATTTTTTTCCCGAATATTTTCAGGTGGCAGTTGGTTGAATCCATGCATGTGGAACACACAGATATGGAGGGATAACTATATATACAAAGAAAGAATGTAGTGGAAAGAGCACTGAATTTGATGCAAGTGCTACGACTTCCTGGGACATCTGGACTGGTCACCTGAGTGCAGCAGTCTCATCAGAGAGCATGTCTAGCTGGGGCTTTTTAGCTATGGCTTTCAAAACATTTTACTTGTTAGGCACAACTTCTTGTAATTTACTTAGAATTCTTGTTATTTGGCAGTTATGGCATTTCCTTAGATGGGTTAATATATATAAAGTGCACTAAAGAGTACCTGGCATTTAGTAATGAGCAACAGAGGCATTTTTATCAGGGCCAGGACTGGGGTGAGACAAGTGGCCCTTGCAGGAACCTGAGAGCCTTCTTAGATCTTGCACCCTAAGCACCTTGTTTGCTTCACCCTAGTCCTAGCCTTGATTTTTTATTACACATAACTAACCCTGTATTTAAAAATCTCATAACTACATAATTATAAATTTACGCAGTGTATGCATATAGTCTTTGCTGATAGTCATTATGTATTAATATGGACACCCACTGGGCCTGGAATGTACATTTGGGACATGAACAAGAGATAAAACTTTGCAAATATAGATACATTTAAAATATGCAAGTTACATAAACACCATGTTCATATACACAAAATTATGCGTGCACATAAATACTGTATATGTCCATCATATGATTTATGCTATTTGACATGTAATTCAGGACAGACTATTCACGTAAATTTAATCACACATTATCAATTTACTTATACCGTGTGTGTAAAAACTCCCTAAGGTACATGTTTTGCACCCATATAGAAGCCCCTTCTGCTTTGTAAGGACTCGGCAGTTTCAAAGCTTCCTTTGTGCAGGGATTTTGTATTTTGTATCATCCCATCCACTTCACTTATGCCTCAGCGTTAATCGCATTTGCCAGGACCACAAAGCAAGCCTGAGGAAGAGCACGGGCTAGACGTTGCATCTTCAGCATCCCACGTATTGGAAGTGAAAACTGTCACCCGCCACTCTCTTTTATTGCTTGCTCCAGTGTGATATCGCTGCGACTCGAGCTGATGAAAGGACGGAAGGCGCTGGGGGCGGGGGGCGACCCGCCGCGTCCCCGACCCAGCGCCACCCAGCGCGGCGCGCGGAGCTCCCGGGAGGCGCTGTCTGTGCGCGCACGTCTCTGAACAGGTCAGCTGAGAACGACGCGCAGGCCGGCTTCTATACATATATGCCTGTGCCTTCTCCTACAAGGCCCTGAAGAAGGGAGGGACAGACTGGCATCTAGGTGGATCTTCTGTGTGTGGTTACGCTTTTTTTTTTTTTAAGTTGGTAACCGAACCCCTGTTTGAAGTCAGAAATCCCAGGGTCGTGCCAATTGGACTCCCGGGAAACCTGTCAAGGGCCATATTACCACTTGTTTTAATTTTTAAAAATCATCTAGGCATTAGATTAATTCCTTCTCCATGTGAAAATTTGAACATAAATACAAGTAAGGCTAGTATTCATTTAAATGTTTCCCCACGTCCGCATGCTGGTTTGGTGAGTACCAGTCTAGAACTTCCTCTACACGTTTACATAATGTATATGGATCCAGACGAAGTATTGAAAGAGAGAGAGAGAGAGAGAGAGAGAGAGAGAGAGAGAGAGAGAGAGAGAGAGAGAGAGAGAGA
>NW_007772503.1:3989-4837 GCF_000696425.1 Galeopterus variegatus | reverse complement strand
GACCTAGAAGACCACGCATCATCTGAACTTCTGTTGACTGTTCTTCTTCCACAGATAACATGTTTTTCAATATTCTCCTGCCCACCAAGAATATTCTTAAACATATCAAGTTCATTGCATCTCAAGGCCTTTGTCAAACCCAGCTGTTACTTTTTCCTGTTACCAATTCCTGCTGTCTGAGTTACTTATCGACTCAAAGAGGACTCTGTGACTACCCTTTTAAAATTGTCTCATTTCATTTACTCTGTTACCTTTCTCTTTATAGCACTCGCCACCGTCATACATTAGCTACTTATTTATTTTTATTATTATTACCTGCTTCTTGAAAGCTTCCTGAGAATGGAAACCTTTTTTTCTTTTTCACAGTAACCCACTGGCTAGAAGAGGGCCTATCACATAGTATAAATACTTTTTCAACAAATTAATAAATCTGGGTTTGCACTAAGGCTAACA
This sequence comes from Galeopterus variegatus, assembly GCF_000696425.1. Taxonomy (NCBI): domain Eukaryota; kingdom Metazoa; phylum Chordata; class Mammalia; order Dermoptera; family Cynocephalidae; genus Galeopterus; species Galeopterus variegatus. The sequence continues at coordinate 4,384 of NW_007772503.1, read as the reverse complement.
GGATGTCAGTTGGAGAATTCCACCACCAGATTAGTTGATGGGATAATTTAAATGGACACTGGAAATCAAAGCCAAAAGGAAATAGGAGGAATAGATACTTGAGCAATGGGAGCTCTCTAAGTAATTCTAGTGGTCTGCATTTTGAATTTATCTGACGCTGTATGCACGTGGCTGCAGACAACCTCCTTGGGGAATTTATTGCTTCCAGCTTTCCTTATCCTCTGTAGTTTGACAGTCTTATAAGTAGGAAGAAAGGAAATAAAAAAGAAGGGAGTAGTAGTTGAAAAGAAGTGAAAGAGGACATGGGAGAGCTGGGAACAAATAATAATAACAATAATAACAATAAAAAGTGGTGAGAGGGGCCGGCCCGGTGGCGCACTGGATAGTGCGCCACT
>NW_007772503.1:0-3321 GCF_000696425.1 Galeopterus variegatus | reverse complement strand
TGATTTTTTTTCAAGTCATATTTTCTGCCTCAAAATTTTCTCAGGCTTTCAATGTACCAAAGAGTTTCTTAATGAACTAAACAGAAAAGATGTGTGGGAGGACCCATGGCTAATTTTAGTGCAGTATTTGGAATTTTATTATTCTTGTTTTCTCAAACTAATAACCCTAGCACATGACAAAAGAAATCTCCTACATAGACCTCAGAAATATTTATGTTTTTTAAAACATGGGGGGAAATATCTGATTAAGAGAATTGCTGTTTCACATGCAATTGCCAACTTAGTGCAGACAATTGTAGAACTTACCAGTTGTAGCAAATGATAATTTTTTAAAGCAGTGATTTCTTCTGTTTTATGCACTGGGTAAATGTGTAGGTCATGCTCACATGATGTTCAATGAAAATTCTATTCAATTAAAATAATGATAAGAAAATAATGATCTATCTGATTTTTGAACTCTAAGAACTGAAACATGTAAATAGATTAGTGTTTAACTAAAAGTAAATCAACTGTTTAATATTAACTCGAATTAAATGATCTTGAGAAATTGTATGGCTTTACGAAATGCCTTCTGAAAAGCCAGGCATGTGATGAACTGATCAGATTGCTAGCCTGATGGGTTAATGCACTAGATGGCACTAATTGTATGCCTTTTATGTATTATAAAATCAAATTTAGTGTGAAAAAAGAAAGTACGTCGCACTTGAAATGTTTTTATCAGGTATACTTTGTGAAATTTCTTTGATATGTTATTTGTAATTTCTTATTACTGCTTTTCATATCATCAGAAAAAAAGAATTAATTATAGTCACTTTGATATTAAGTGAATTTCAAATTGAAAAATATAATTCCAGGATTTTTTTAACCTAAAGAAACTAATTTACTGCAGGCAAGATGCGAAAGTATTCTAGTACAGAAGGATTAAGCAATTCAATTCAAGTGAAAAGTTCTATACCAATTACATGGTTTTTCATGAACTTTACTTATCAAAAAGATTAAAGTCTCAGAAAATAAATAAATTCTTCAGATTTTCTAAAAGTCTAAACCTTAAAGCATAAAAGAAATTCTGTGCTCTGCAAAATTCTTTTCTTGTGATTTTTATACACAAATTGAAAAAGAGGAAGGGGTAATAAAATATTGTTATTTAGGGAAGAAAGCAGGACTATAAATGAGACAATTTCCAAAAATAAACAGTTTCCAATTAAGTTACCTTTAGTTTAGAAACAAACTTTAGTAACTACTATTTTACTTAAACATAAGGAAGGCAAAATCTTTAATATCAGTAACATATTCCTACTTTAAAATACATAAAATGTTTATGTTAGGGGGTCACCACAGTTAATTAACAACCTATTGATTTTACTTCAAGTGTTGACATAAATAATTATAAATTTTCTGTTATGTTCAAAAAGAAACAGTACATGTTCAAGGTGCAGTTTTCCTTACCTAAATTGGACATTGGCATAGTAAGTAGAAATTACTAATGGGAACAAATGTTTCAGCTACTTCAATTTAGGAGTGGTTGAACAGTTTCCTTAAACTCTGGACATCCAAAGGTCCATAAATTAATTAGTTGAGAGAAACTAAATACACACAATGGGATGGAATAACTGAAATTCCAAATAGTAAACAAGATGCTTGCATGCACACACACACACACGACTAAAATTGCATGGGATTTCCCAACATTTTATTTTCTATGGACAGTGGTAAAACCTGTAGATTCATAAGGCGGTATTCAATTTTTTTCTGTAAAAACTCCTCCATTTAAAAAAATATATATATTTTCAGATGGGGTGATGGCAATGTTGGTGGTGGAAAGAAAGGGGCAATATAAAGAAGGAAGGGTGGAAGGGAAGGGTGATGGAGATGTGGAGTGAGACGGATGGCCTTGATTTAGATGAACATTTGACACTGTCCTTCTGGATTAGATATCTCCATTGATATGCTACTCTGATGCTTCCAAATTTATCCATGCTTGTTCATGTTAGACTGATGATTTTTTTTAAAATCAAAATATATTAAATGTAAAGAATATATCATCTTTCTTGCTCTTCCTCACTTGCATTCTTGCTCCTTTTCTGTACTTGCTCAATGCTCAGCCTTGATAAGGTATTGATTTTTACGTTAATGGTTTTCATTTTGTTACTGATGGGTCTGTGCAAATAGAATTTCAATAAACTAAGAATACCAGAATTTCAGTCAACTAAGAATGTAATCTACAAAGTTTGTTCTTTCATGAGTTACAGAAACGATGGAAGAAGTTTTGAAAAGTATCTGGGTTTGAATGCTACCTAGAAAATGTCTCCAGTACTCAGAAAACACACTCTATAGTGATTTCCTCTCCCACACTACCATAGATCAGGTTGTCCCTCTTTCTGTAGAGCTAAGTTAAGTTCAGGTTAACTTCCCAAGATGCAGAGTGAAGCTCTGTGGTGTATCAATTTTATTTTTGTCTTTTTAAATTTTGTTCATTTTGTTTTTATCATCTTTCAGGAAGAAAAATTAATTACTTAAAATATTAAGAGATATAAGCTTGTGTCTGTGAATTTTAAAACATAAATATAAGAAATAGAAGGAATGTACTAAATTGGTCTTATAGATTACTTCAATAACTCAAATTTCCTTTGCATTTTGAAGACATGCACAGTTACATTATTTAAAGGAATCCATAAAATTAGAATTTACAAAGCAAGCAAATAGATTGATCATGCACATTATATTATTTATTGTGTAATAAAGGCTGTTATTTTTTATTGATTTATACCCATTTTTATGCACAGCGTTATCAGGTAAACAGTGGAAAACATACACTTTTAGTTTTAAAATATTTTGTATTTTAGGTTAATTTAATTTCAGTTTCCATTTATCATTAAGAAGACAGAAGTACACATGAATAAACACATTTGTTTAGGTTGAAGGTCCTGGACTAAACAGTATGGATCTTTTTATGTAACGAAATTTCTATAGGAAAATCATTTTCCTGGATCAAGATGGAAGAGGCTCATCTCTCTGCTGGTTTTGGCAACAAGAGTGGGCACCTCTCATCCCCTATGCCGAACTTTAGAAATGTGATCTTTGCAAGTGGAAGATGTCTCAGCCCCTCGCTGATGCTGACTACGTCCCTGGGTGAGTTACCATCAGCTGAGCCAGAAATTGGGAAAATGTGATGAAAGAAAGTGACAAGTCTTCAAAGTAGGGATTAGAGAGTGGACGGGGTGTGCTGGGAATAACCCACCACACAGCCAGGACTATCTCAGGCTGACTTTCACTTGCTATCCTTAAGATAACAACAACAACAAAAAAAAAAAAAAAAAAAAA
>NW_007772502.1:0-4838 GCF_000696425.1 Galeopterus variegatus | reverse complement strand
TGCTGTGTAGGTCCAGCTTACACAATTAGTGGTAGAATTGGAGATAAAGCCCAGTTTTCTGACACTCAGTCTCATGTACTTTAATTTGTCATTAGGTAAATCCTATAAAGTAGCACACAATATAACTAACTATAAATACAAAATCCCCCATATTGCAAAAACCACTGAAAAATGTTCCTTTAATTTATATAATGTGTACTCAATGTGTAATTGTCCCCAGGTGAAGGTCATTATGGAAACAAGAGCTTGCATTTATGTAGTGCTTACTGTGTGCCTGGCATCAGTCTAAGGACAGATCACTTTCCTATTGACTTCCATTATACATTGGGGGCTAAGCTTCCTCCAAAACAAGTGGTGGCTCCAAGACACTTAAAATAAAATTAAGATTCTTAACATATAGCGGAGAAAGTATCTCATTAATATTTGCAGTTCACATGCATTTAACTCATCTATCCAGCCACTTCACAGGTATTTAAAAGTGAACTCATTAAAATGCACCACACACGCATGACAATTTCCATCTTACAGAAGTTCATGGACTTCACCCGAATGGCATGCTTAAGTAAAAGCAATCTAACCATTCCTCAATTAGAATTTCACAGGGAATAAAAAGGTCCTTTAAATGGAGTTGATCTGCTCTCTATCTATCCGTCTATCTATCTATCTATCTATCCATCTGTCTGTCTGTCTGTCTGTCTGTCTATCTATCTATCTATCATCTATCTCAATGTCTGTTGATCCTATCAGTATTTTATGCACACACACACAGACATACACACACACTCTCTCTCTTTCTCTCTCTTTCATTCCTTTTCAAACCAGTCATGATCTTCTCAAGGTTTCACAGGGTAGTCCTTTCTAAAAATAATAGATTACCTACAAGGACATAAAGTATTTAGCAGCAACCCACCAAGCATCTACTACCTGGGGCTATTTGTGGGGTTAAACAGGAAGTGTCATGGTGTGACATCAAGGCACAATTTGTTTTCAAGAAAGACTCTAAGCAGGAAGTTACCCTTTCTACCAAAGCCATGTAAAGGGTCTCCACATTGCCATAAGGTAGGGAAGGTCACTGCAATCCCAGGCCCAAGCTCCAGGGAAACACAGGGCAGATATAGACGTTTCTAGGCAGAAAAAAAGGAGCAGCAATTCACAGCCAGTATTTTCAGAGCAGAATGGAAGGAGTGCACTTTCTGGAGAAAGCCACTAACAAAGACTCAGTGCAGTCACATGTTCTGAGAAATGTGTCATTAGGCAATTTCATCATTGTGCAAACATAGAGTTCACTTACACAAACCTAGATGGTACAGCCTACTACACACCTAGGCCATGTGGTACAGCCATTATAATCTTATTTTGTTGTGTTATTATATTATAATTATTACAATTAATTTTTATAATTTTATGGGACCGTGTCTTATATGCAATGTTTTGGTTGATTGAAACATCAGTTCAGGCAAGAACTTAAGAAAAAGAAGCTTAGTAACAGTGATGGCTGACCCAAAAGCGAGAAACAGAGATTTCAAGGTTAGGAAGTCATAGAAGAGGATTCACTCTGGGTGAGAACTGGATATTCCTTTAGCCCAGTGTTCTCATAAAAAGTAATTGGTGTCTAATATCGGACTCTATATCCTTACATAATTTAATGTATGAGTATATGTTTATTGTGTGTATAATTAGAACCTTACATTTATAAAATAAATGCTTCTTTGCAAGCTTAGGGAATCCTCCAAATTTCAGACATCACTGAGACATATTCTTTTAATTAATACAATACATAACCAATGGTTAGATGTCCCGAGGTGATGGTCATCATGGAAATAATACTTAGCATTTATTGAGTGCTTACTGTGTGCCTGGCATCATTCTAAGCTTTTTGTATATATTTCATTTAATTCCTACAGCAGTGCTGTGTGGTAGATACTTGGATTACCCCATTTTATAAAAGATGAAATTGAAGAAGAACAGAAGTTAAGTTGCCCAAGATCACACAATTAGAAAATGAGGGAGCCAGTTTCAATCCCAGATAGCACAGCTCTGATGCTATGCTCTTGACCACCACACAGTGCTAGCAGAGAGGCACCCACAGACCCATGCAAAGGCTCAAATTCCTCAAATACAGGGAGGTGGAGGTTAGAATCTATTTGGGCACAAATAGCTACAGAGAGGACGGCGTCCAGAGGGAAACTCCCTGGTTCAGGGGCAAGCTTCTCCCACCTTCAAGTTCCCACAAGGATTCCACAGCAGTGAAGAGAATGTCTGGTCCTTTAAGAAGCTCCAGTGTACCCACTATTTCCAGGAACTTCAAACCCTTCTGGTAAATGGCAACTCTTTTGGAGACTCTAGCTAACTCCCTGCCCGTTTTCTAGGTACAATTAGCTGGTAACAACTTCAGCATATTCCTGAGATTAATCAAAGCTTGATTTCACGAGTGAAGTACCTCCTAGGGGGCCAGGATTCAGGATCTTTGAGGGCTATTCTTAGATCCGGATACAAATTACAAGCTATGAAACTGTTGATAAGTGTCTGCAGGACAGTAGGCTAGACTAAATTATCTGCCAAGTAATTACTTCTGCATGTAAACTAAACGTTTGCATTATTCAAAATTGGGCCTCATGAAAATAACAAATGATCATATCCCGCTCTTGAGGTTGCCTCAAAATACAGACAAAAATCAAGAATTTTAAGTCTGAAAATATCAATATTTAGAAAATTTACCTATGCCTTTATCTCTTGACCTATCATCAATCCTACTACTGACAATCAATCTCAAAGATAAACTGTCAAAAGTACAAAATGATTTTATGGATAAGGTTATTTATTCTGGTATTATTTGTAATAGCAAAAGAAAGGAAATAACTCAAATGCCCCTCAATAGGAGGCTGGTTCAATAAACTCTCGTACAGCCATACAAAGGAATTCTATGCAGATGTAAAAATGAGCAATGCAAATCTCTATATACCAATGTGGCATTATCTCCAGGAATACATTGTTAAGGGGAGAAAAAATGCAAATATATATATGTAGTGATATTCTGGGGATAAGATGGGAGAAATACACACATACTTAGTGATATGTGCAAAGGAGCATTGGAATGGCACATAAAAACTTAATACAAATGACCTCCTTTAGGAGGAGGCAAGTAACAAGTTAGCAAGGACTTGAATGAAAATAGGACTTCTCTGAAAATAGCATTATATATTTTTTAAGTTTAGAAAAGCTTTATTGAGGTATAAATAACATACAATGAACAGCACTTATTTGAAGGCATGATTTGACAAGTTTTGAGTAAGGTATACACCCATGAAACCACCACCATAATCAAGATAACAACACATTCCTCAATGTACAAAGCTTTCTGCAGCCCCTTTATAATACCTTTCTCCATCTTCTCCTCCTGCCCCCAGCTTTTCTCCTTTACCCACCCCCTTGCAGTCTCTAGGCAAACACTGGTCTGCTTTCTGTCACTATAAATTAGCTTGTGTTTTCTAGAATTGCATATAAACGAAATCTTACAGTATGTAACCGTTTTTGTTTGACTACTTTTACTCAGTATAATTATTTTGAGATTCATCTATATTATTGCATTATTAATAATTCATTTCTTTTTATTGCAGAGTAGTATTCCATTGTATAGATACACTAAAATTTGTTCATTCATTGACTGTTGGGTATTTTATTTTGTCCAGATTTTGCCTATTGTAAATAACATTGCTATGAACATTCATGTGTAAGTTTTGTAAACATATGCTTTCATTTCTCTTGGCTAAATACAAAGAGTGAAATCAGTGGATCATATAGTAGATTGAACTTCTTAGAAAACTTACAAATGTTTTACAAAGTGATTGTAAGGGCCCCCAAAATGATTACATTATGTAAAGCTGAATATACTAATTATCCTGACTTGAGCATCACATACTGCACACAGATACGGATATTCAATGCAGTATGCCACAGATATGTTCAATTAATTATGTTTCAATAAAAAAAAGAAGTGATTGTATAGTTTTTCATTAACAACAAGAGTGTGTGAGGGTTTCAGTTCTTCTATATTCTGTCAACACTTGGATGGGCAGTCTTTTTAATTTTAGGTATTCAAAAATAGTTGTTTAATGTTATCTCATTGTGACTCTAATTTGCATTTCCCAACTAATGCATTTCCTAACTAATGCATTTCCCAGCTAATTTGACAAGTATTGACCAAGGTTTATGCCCATGAAACCACTGCCGTAATCAAGATACTCACACACCCATCAACGTACAAATCTTTCTCCTGCCCATTAGTAATACCTTCCTTCAGCTTCTCCCCCAATGCGAACTTTTCTCCTTCACCCACCCCCTTGTGGTCTCCAGGCATCTATGTCATGACAGATCACCCATACAAGTGTTGGCAACATGTAGAGGAACTGGAACTATCACACACTGCTGTTGTTAATGTAAAACATAACTAATGATGATACTGTTCTTATGTGTTTGTTTGACATACATTTCTTCTTTGGTGAAGTGTCTATTTCACTTTTTTGCCCATTTTTTAATTGGGTTGTTTTGTTTCTTAAGATTGAGTTATAAGAGTCCTTAAGATATTACAGATGCAACTCTTTTATTAGATGTATCATATGCAAATATTTTCTCCCTGCTTTTATGCTATTGTTGCCATACCTTTCACTTTTACATGCTATAAGCCTGATATTATATTGTTATTTTTGTTTAAGCAGTGAATTATCTTTTAAAGAGCTGTTTTATATACACAAAATAAATATTAAAAAAATTTGGTAATCCACCATGCAGTTACCATTTTCAGTGTTCTTTGTTTCTCTTTGTAGATCTATATTTCTATA
>NW_007772501.1:1206-4838 GCF_000696425.1 Galeopterus variegatus | reverse complement strand
TCAATTTGATTACTCTAGGTATCTTATGTAAGTGAAATCATACAGTATTTGCCTTTTTGTGACTGACTTATTTCACTTAGCATAATGTTCTAAAGGTTTATCCATGTTACAGCCTGTGTCAGAATTTCCTTCCTTTCTAAGGTTGAATAATAATCCATTGTATGTATACACCAAAGAAACAAAAAAAACCCAGCTCTTACAGAAATCCCAACATGAGCCTTCAACACTGTTACTGATTGCTTAGGCTGTGTGCTTAGCAGAAATTATAGGACAAATGAGTATTAACTGTACAATTTCCTGATGTTGATGGCAATGTCCCTGCTTGTCCTTTAGGAGTTATGAGCCGGGATGACCAGTGGTGCTAGATATGCGCTGCCCAGAAACATGTGTGGCCTGGGCACATCTCCAGTGCTGGAGGCAGCAGTTGGAGTTGATGGCAAAGAAGCCATAGGTACAGTGGCCAATAGTGAGGGCACCTTCATTGCCACCAGCCTCAACAGGGTCCAGCAGGGTTTTATCAGGGAGGTGAGATCATCAAGTGTTCTGAGCAAAAGAGATTAGCCTTGTTGGTTTGAAATTCATTCAGGCTTCTGAACCATCCCAAGGAACACTACATCCATCTGAAGGCACATTCTGGTGAAATACACACTCAGGGACTGTGATTGCCATAGTCTGGTAGGGGCTGAATGTCGTGAAGATGGGCCAAAAGGGAGACCAGAGAGACCACTCCTTGGACTCCAAGCCTGAGACCACCAGGAGGGACTTTTATACACCCAAGCTGGCAGAAACTTTATTCATGGCAGGGGTTCCGTGGAGAGTGCTGAGGAGCTTGGTCTGTGGTTTCACCCTGAGGAACTACTGGAGTATAAGAGCTGGGCTCAGTACTGATCTATCCGTGACATGAGGACAGACCACAGTGCTGCTCCACTCCATTTCCTTCCCTTCACAGGCAGGAAATCAGGCTGCAGCACATCTAGTTATTTCCGGGAACTTCCTTGTAATCAGGAGGGGAATTCCTGGGGCTGTGAGTGCTCCCTGTACAGTGTTATATGTTACCATCAGATGAAAATGTTTCAACCCAACGTGAAAGAAATAGGTGTAAGAAAATGATGTTGGCACAATTACAAAGGTTCAATGATGTGGGCAGACAGGGTCACAGAGAGGAACACGACCCTTCCTGAGCTCATGTGCTGACAATCAGAGCAAGAATCAGGAGTCCACTGGTTCAGAGGCTATTCCAGCCGGCTGAGGTACAGAGTAAGGAAACTGAAAGCAAATGGATGAAAATTCAGGTTTTCAGATGAGATGGCAGCAGAGTGGGGACAACTGAGCCTATCTGACAAGCTCATGTGCTGACAATCAGAGCAAGAATCAGGAGTCCACTGGTTCAGAGGCTATTCCAGCTGGCTGAGGTCCAGAGTAAGGAAACTGAAAGCAAATGGATGAAAATTCAGGTTTTCAGATGAGATGGCAGCAGAGTGGGGACAACTGAGCCTATCTGACGCTTCTCAATAGGGCAGACAGATGCCAGGGCAGAAATGGGTCTGAGCCCACGAAAGGGACATGTCAATGGTCACAACTGATATAGGTAGGCAGAAATTTCCCATTTGGAGAAGTAGCAAAGCCAAGGCAGCTGTCTTAGATGCATGGGGCCCATGTGTCCTCTCCCTGAGGGCAGCTATCTCCATCCATTATCTAAGGTTGCACAAGGACACTTTGGTGGGTGCCATGGGGCCGCAGAGCCTTGCTGGCTCTTTCTCCCTGTCAAAGTGCCTGATTGGGATTGAACTCAAAGAGAAGCAGTCAGAACAGCCAGAGTTCGGGAGTCCCTGCCGGTTGTGCCCCCACACAGTGTCTAGAGCTAAAGGTTCTACAGGTAAGAATGTGCACGGTGGCCTACAGTAGCCTGTGAAATCAAGTTAGTACCTCCTAGACAACATTTTTTCAATGAAACGGAGTAGAATAGAACACACTAGAATACAGAATGATACTTAGTAAAGTGTAAGCTTCACATACACATGGGTATCGGGTTATAATGTTAAATGTAATTCTTACTTTTAGTCACAGTCAAACATATGTGAACACTGCTGCTTCAGAGCTAGCTTCATAAAGCATGGATGTATCAGGTGTGGTGTCCAAATTTAGAAGCAAAGTTGCTTAGTCAAAAATGGAAAGATGTCGTTTGCATTAAAAATTCAAATATTGAAAAGAGAGTAGAGCTGGTCTCTTCTGTGACATGAGAATGATCATGAAAAGCGAACAGACATAAACCACAACTGGCAGCCGATGTGTGCACTCTGGTGTCTGCACTCTTTACACAGCCTCACCTCCAAACTCACAGGCTCCAATCTCACATCTCCTCATTCTATGCAGAGCGGGGAAAATGGTTGTTGTTTTGTAAACTGATAGCCCAAAAGCATTTTTTTTTTGCTAAATTTTTAAATGGATTAGAAAAATATAATTATGTTTTACATATAATTTGCAAATATATCCTAAACATGTCCAGTAACTAAATTCAGGTTGTTCTCTTAGTTTCTGTAAGTTATTTCCAAGCTACCTGTGCCCTGAGCAGCAGTTAATATCAGTCCTGAGCTGGAGGTGCTGACCACAAAGTCACACAGTCATCACCTGGAAACTGCAAGTCAGAGGCTCACTGGGCCTACCACTCAAGAGGTGGAGGGGGAAAAATTAACATCTGTAATTTGTATTCATTTAAAATTACATTCATGCCAGTTAAATTGTAACTTATATAATGCAGGTCGTTATATAAAATCTGATGACAGGTTCGCCCCCATTAAAACATGAGAGGAGAGTGTAATTCAACATCAAATCTTAAAGATTCAACAATAATTTCAGTCTTGGAAACCAAAAAGGTGTTGTACATAACACCATTAGGCACAATAATGTACGAAAAACTGTCTAAAATAAAAAATAGTATTGGGTGGAATTGCCCATTCTGACTAAGGTGACTAACACTAAAAATTACCATGAGAATAAAACAGGAGAAAAGCCTTTGATCATGAGCAGTAGATTAAGTAAGTGACTCCAAAGACAGAGGACATGGAATTGGAGGAGGCATTAATTTAGCCGCAAAATCCAATATGCTGCATTCAAATTACTACATGTGTGTAAGGGTTTATGTCACTACCTCTAGAATATTGATCACAAAACTAGTCCTAATATCCGACAGTACTGGCCAGGTCTGCACTTACGCATATGCAGAGTAAGGAATCAACTGCTCAATGGATTTTAGGAAATGAATTGGAAGGACCAGAAATATTCCTTATCCCCTCCTCTACTCTACTTCAAATCACCTCCATCATTCCAACATAATGCTCAGAGACTCTGTTTTAGACTTTTTTTTCCTATTAACTGAATGCTTTAAACATTTTTTAGCAAATGGTTTGAGCAACGTACAATTTCAAAACTATATGACTGAGACTTTCCTGACAGCACATATTGAAGGGAGGCAGGGAAGAACACACAGACACAGCTATGAACGGCACTTGGGAGTGAGGATGAGTCACTGCAGACAAGAGGAAAGCATGTGGTTGTGAATTTGACCTGAACCACGTGGCCACTGGCCACATAGTAGGGACTGACTTACCAAAGCTCACTGGTAGCATGTCCAA
>NW_007772501.1:0-556 GCF_000696425.1 Galeopterus variegatus | reverse complement strand
ACGTGGCCACTGGCCACATAGTAGGGACTGACTTACCAAAGCTCACTGGTAGCATGTCCAACGAATTGGGTAAATTTATAGAAAGGATGAATCTCAATCACATAGTCACTTGGTTAGAAAAATAGCCCAGGAAGAAGACAATTGTAAAAATCATGAAGAGACACCAAAACAAATGTGAAATAGTGAGTTGTCAAACTGGAGCCAGTCCTGACATGAATTCTGTGTGTTCGGTGGACACTTGCAGTGTCAAGCTCTGCACTCTGCGTGCTGAACACAGGTACTGACGCCACCCCTCACTCTGTCTTTTGGTCACGAGTGTCCCTGCTGCTTGTGCTGTGTGTTTGGCTATCTATGGCAACATAGCAGTCTTTAGAACCCCATGGTGGTGTCCGTGTAGTGACACCAAGAAGGCAAGGTAGGTAGGAGGGGATCTCAGCTGGTGAATGAAAAACAAAAGTGCCCATGAATCTGTGCACAGTGTTTACCTATAAACCCGCACTCTCACCAGAGCATGCAGAATGGTCGCCCCTTCTTTATTCCAAACATGCAATATAGG
>NW_007772500.1:3251-4839 GCF_000696425.1 Galeopterus variegatus | reverse complement strand
CCAAAAAGTTTGTCTTGGTGTTTAAAAGACTCCTCTGAGGATAAACAATATACCTAATGGTACAGCTTAGAACTCATCCTGTTCCTTCTGTCTTCAGTACCTTCCACGTGTGGTGCAAAAGACTCTGATGCACCCCCAGCTCCCAAGAGCTCAGTACATTACAGTGCAGTGAACACTTGTCTATGTCCCTGTCTCCCTGTCCAAATTCTCTGAACTAATCCAGGGTAAAGACAAGGCCCTTTTCATCACAGAATCGCAATCAACAAATACGTGGTGGTGTTCAGTGATGACCACTGAGTGAAAGAATCAAGTGTCCTGTTTGAGACACCAATGAACACCCTAGGCTCTGCAGTGGACTCAGCTCAGTAAATACATGTTCTACAATGTTCTACAGTCTCTCAGTGTCCAATAGGATATTTGTTCCTCCACAGGGAGCACAACGAGAGGTCATTTACAACACCCTGCAGGATACTGATTCGCATGGTGTGGATTAGTGAAGTGTATCTGCCGGGTGTGAGCAGCAGAGAATCTGCAGATGTTCAGAACATAAAACTTGTTGGGTGACTCCAACACCCTGTGCTGATGAGCTGGCCTGAGGTCTTCTCATAGCTCAGTCTTCACTCAGTATTTCAATATGTACACATCTCTTCCTGGGCACCCAGACAATGGGCTGGACGAGTCTCTCACTTCTAATGCCCAGTCACTGAGCATTCCCTCCAAGAAAAGGGTCTGAAAATTTCCACCTAATGGGCCGGCCCGGTGGCACACTCGGTAGAGCGCAGCGGCGCTCCCGTCAAGGGTTTGGATCCCGTATAGAGACCGGTCCACTCACTGGCCGAGCGCGGTGCGGAAGCGACACCAAGGGTTGCGATCCCGTTACCAGTCACGAAAAAAAGACGAAAAGGAAAAAAAGAAAGAAAGAAAGAAAATTCCCACCTAATATGACACCTCTTCTTTAATCTGATATTATCTAACCCTGGAGCAGTGATTCCCAAGCTCTTCACCACCAATAGAAACTTAGGTCATTTCTTCCCTCCATGGGTCTTAATATGTTTTGAACTACCAAACAGAATCCTCTAAGTGGCCATTTGTTTTCTTATATTGTTTATCAGAGATATGTTTAATATCAGCATGAAGAAGAAAGGGTTATATCTTTTGCAATATTGGAAAGTAAGTCCCAACCTCACTTGAGACCCCAGTCTGGGCTAGCTTCTCTAGAGGGCAGCTAAAACTCTGGCTGCTGGGAACAGTGTCTGTCTTCCATTTTCCTGCTATGGCAGATGCTTCTTTCCATTAGAACCACTGATCTCTGCAGTTATATGATTCATAACCTTGTGCCTAGAAATGAGGTTTTATTTTATTTTATTTTATTTTACTTTGCACTAAAAACTGCATTTAATCAGACCAAGGAAGGGGTTGGGGTATCAGAAAGAAATAAGATTTTAAAAGAGAACATCATCATTCTACATGAGGCTGTCCCTCCTTCCCTTTGGTTACCGCTTCTGGGCCAACTGAGAAGAGGCACACGGGGAAAGGAACCCAGGGTTGTGCCATAATCACACACGGATCTGTCCACATACATCAGCCC
>NW_007772500.1:0-1761 GCF_000696425.1 Galeopterus variegatus | reverse complement strand
ACACAGGTTGAGCCCACGGCATAAACCACACAGGCAGGAAATGACACAGTGAACATTCACACCCTAGTCACCCTGGGTTTTGCCAACATGCATATCACCTTGCTCACTCTGGATGTCACATGACAGAAAGAGACTTGGTAATGACAAGAATTCACCAAGGAGAAGGGGAAAGTCGAGATGAGCAGAACTAGGACACAGCCCAGAAATGCAGGCCTGGGTCAAATCTGGCCCTGGAAGTCCAACAGTGCCTTGAAAGAGGTTAAAAAAAGAAAGAGAAAGGAGCAAACTACACACATAAAACCACAGGTGATGCTCAAATAAAACTTTCTTTTTACTTTAATGCTCGACTCAGTTCACCCAGGCAGTGTGAGGAATGGCAGGAAAGAGGATCGTGAGAGAGGCAAGGTGTGGGGGGCGGGCCGGGCTGTATCCAATAGTGTGTGGGACAAACAAGGGAAGTTCCCATGTGGGGAGGGGGCAGCATGAGTGGTGTCTGGCGCCACAGAGAAGGCGAAGGAAAGGCCCGTGATGACCACTGGGAGACGGTGTAAATGGAGAGGCAGGAGGAAGTGGGGCTGCAGAAGTTAAAGGATGATGAGAACTGAGGAAACTAAGATAATGCAGACAACTTCTCTCACTGCACAGATGGAAGATGGTGTGAGGTAGGTGGGCAGAGTCACGTACAGGCTTCTTAAAATGTTGATACGAAACTGAAAGATTAGGAAGTAGATGAGAGATTGATGGTTTTAAGAAAAAGGAAGAATACAAAGACAATATTGAACTCTAAAAGAGATATAATGGAGAAGACAGTTGGTGAGGAACAGCTGTATCTGCTGGAGAAATACTTTGGAATCATTTGTCTGTCTTCCCAGCTATGACCTCAGCTTCCTAAAGGAAGGGACCATGTTAGTCCTGTTCACTCTGTATCTGTGGGAAGGAGCTAGCACAGTGCCTAACAGTACCTTGAAAATCTCTGTCTCTAACTTTTCCAATGAACATTTGGGGAGTGCATTCCTCATGAGCAGCCTCAGTGGTCTGGGTCCTCTATTGCAAAGGGAAGGAGTAATTTCCATGGGCAGTTTACAAAGATCTGGGCTTCCACTGGCCACCAGCCACGCTGCGGACCCGCTGCCTCGGCCCCTACAGCCTCCGGCACCAGCAGCCCCATCGCCCGGCCACGCCGCCTGACACCAGTGGCACAGACCCGCAGCCCTTAGGACAGCCCTGAGCAGATGCTGTCACCGTCTCTAGTGAGCCCCACCTTTTCCTTTGAAAATAAGAAAGAAGACAGAACTTTATGAAAAGTCCATGAAAAAAAAACCTCTCTTCACTTCACTGCTCAAAGTAAATTTTTAACCAAAACAAAGCAAAAAATAAAAAAATTTTTAAAAAACATCATACACAAGTTGCACAATAGACATACCCATGAAATTGAGATTCAGCTGTGTTGAGCTCCCCTTTCTCGGGGATGGACACATCCCACAAAGTCATTGACGACCTCCCTTCCTTACTCTGCACATAAACTTGCACTCTGGAGTGTTCTGTCAGCTTCCAGAAGACGCTGGGGACGGGACAAGCCAACCAGTGCAGGTAGAGCTCAGCAGCCACCCTGCGAATCAGTCCCTTGATCAGCTGGGAGCAAACGTGCTCACTGACATCTGTGCTGTCACCGCAGATCCCTAAGCCATGGGGCCTGCACCCTCTTCTTCCTGCCCACCGGCCCAGCCTATATCCCCTCCCAGCTCAGAAGCCAGCCCTTTC
>NW_007772499.1:4124-4840 GCF_000696425.1 Galeopterus variegatus | reverse complement strand
ACATCCAAAAGATTGAGAATGATAAGTGCTGGAGAGGTTGTGGAGAAAAAGGAACTCTCATTCACTTTTGGTGGGGCTGCAAAATTGTGCAGCCTTTATGGAAAATGGTATGGAGGTTCCTCCAACAATTACAGATAGATCTACCATATGACCCAGGTATTCCACTGTTGGGAATATACCCAGAGGAATGGAAATCATCATGCTGAAGGGAAACCTGTACTGCAACATTTACTGCAGCTCTATTTACAATAGCTGAAAGCAGGAACCAGCCCAAATGTCCATCATCTGATGAATGGATAAGGAAACTGTGGTACATCTACACAATGGAATACTACTCTAATATAAAAAAGAATGAAATACTACCATTTGCAACCACATGGATGGACTTACAGAAAATTATATTAAGTGAAACAAGTCAGGCACAGAAAGAGAAATACCACATGTTCTCACTTATTTGTGGAGGCTAAAAATAAATAAATAAATAAACACAAAAACAAATAAAGAGTGTGTGTAGGGGGTGTAGAAGATAGAATAACCACAAAAATTCCTTAAACTATTTAAGTCAAGGGCTGAACCCATGGCTCACTCAGGAGAGTGTGGCGCTGGGAGCGCTGAGGCCGCAGGTTCAGATCCTATATAAGGATGGCCGGTGCACTCACTGGCTGAGCGCGGTGCGGACGACACCAAGCCAAGGGTTCTGATCCTCTTACCGGTCA
>NW_007772499.1:0-2021 GCF_000696425.1 Galeopterus variegatus | reverse complement strand
TCAGCTCTGCAAGCTCTGCTACATTCTTTTTCAGGGCATTGATTTCTTTGTACATTTCTTTTCTCAGGTCCTGTATACTTTTTCTCATTTCATTGTGTTGTCTAACTGACTTTTCTAGTATCTCATTTAGTTTCCTTAGAATTGTTGCTCAATATTCCTTGTCAGTCATTTCAAGGACTTCCCATTCTATAGAATCTAGAGCTTGAGAGTGGTTATTTTTCTTTGGTGGTGGTGTACTTTCTTGATTTTTCATATTTCTGGTATCTTTCCTTTGGTGTTTAGTCATTGTGGCAGGGGATTTCATGGTACACTTGTTCAACCTTAGTGTCTGGCTAGGATCCTGCAGGGACTGTCAATTAGGCACTGCTGCCTTGGAGCCTGTGGGCCAGCAGCTCAGGCCTCTCTGCGCCACAGGGACTGGTCTGGGCTGGAGGTCCCATAGCACAGTGCTTGCCTGTTTTGGCACGGGTGGCTCAAGGCCTGTGGGCCTGGTGGCTTTCAGACCACTGGGCAGTGCAGACTGGCCTGGGGTGGAGTTGCCATGGTGCGGCGCCTGCCAGTTCTAGCGTGGGTCTGATTTTAATTTTTGAAACCCAATTTGAAAGTTAGTTTACCTTAGAAATACACAGACACACACACATAATTTACACATTACAAAATATAGAATGTATCATCACAAATATGATTTGATGTCATTTAGATATTACATCACAGCATTTACCAAATATTTTATTATTGTACCTTGCTAGTAAGTTTCTATTGATGCCTAAATGAGCTCATGAATTTAAATTTAGTGCTTAGGAGAGGTGCATTTTGTCAACTATTTAGAAGCTAAATAGATACCATTTTTTTAATGATTATTGTAAAGACAACATTCTCAAAAGATTTTTAACTTAGAATCAGAGAACCTTGTAGATGTTCTCACCTATAAGCAGTTTTTTTTAATGTAAAGATAAAAGCTTTTTAAACACAAACATTGGTTTGAAATTTTTTACATCAAGATCTTTCATTTCACCTAAAAATTCACTCTGATATCTATATAATTAATGAACTTCAAGTAGTATTTGAAATACTATTTTTTTTGAAAAGTTAATTTAGTTTTCAGGAATATATTCAGTTTATAAAATAAATTGTATTTGTAGAGGGAGAATCAGGAACCATATATAAAACTCTAATACACTATGAAAATGTATTTGATAGGAAAAGGATATTCATCAACATTTAAAGTTACTTAAAACAGCATAAATTCAGTAAGAGATTAGAATAAAGTACAGATATATTTAACCAGATATTTAAAAGATTTTGTACATAAATTAACTACAAAAAGTGTGATGTGGAGAGTCCATGATCCATATTTGGTTTCTTGGAATCAGAATTTCTATTTGAAATTTAAGAGAATATGCTAGAGTTAGATATGAAGGAAACATTCTCAAGATTAAAAAGTGATGATGATGATGACGGTGGTAGCAATGATGATAAGGACAATTGCTTCTACTTAAGAATGGTGATTAGCGCCTTTTAAGAGTGTGAAAAAGTAAAAATATCTCCTTTAGAAATTGAAGAGTCCATGAAATAAAAATTAAATCAGATTTATTTCTTTCTGAAAGGTCTGTTGAATAAAATAACTAAATACATATATCTTGTATCAATGTGATCATCAGAATATTATAATATGAAAATGATTCAAGTACTCTGTTTTGTTTTGTTTTTTTAACTATAGTCTGAGCAGAAAAAATTATTTCCTTGCATATCATCTGATCTTAATTTAGAGTTGTGTACAAAAAAGCCATTTTTTGAACCATTAATCAGTCTAAACTGCTTTGTGATCATGGAAATGACTATTCTCCTCCCTCTGAGGATAACAGCAAGATAAATATCTTTTTAGTCATTGACCTAATATTGTTGTTCTGACTTAGAAGCGGCCTTAATAGAGAGTTGGCTCCATTAGCAAACTATGTCTGGAGGAATTATTTAAGAGCACTCACTCTTAAAATCATCATTTGGGGTACATGTTTTTCACA
>NW_007772498.1:0-4840 GCF_000696425.1 Galeopterus variegatus | reverse complement strand
AAAAAAAAAATACTTCAAGAATTCATTTGAAGTAAGCTCTTAACCTAAGGTCATGTCTTCCTCCTAGTAAAACTCATATTCGATAACAGTTTCCT
The DNA here is from genome assembly GCF_000696425.1 of Galeopterus variegatus. Classification (NCBI taxonomy): domain Eukaryota; kingdom Metazoa; phylum Chordata; class Mammalia; order Dermoptera; family Cynocephalidae; genus Galeopterus; species Galeopterus variegatus. The sequence continues at coordinate 4,745 of NW_007772498.1, read as the reverse complement.
CATCACCTATTCATTCACGTAATTTGTTAATCATCTTTACTATACCACATTGATTTTTAGTCAGCATTCCAATAACTAAACTTAAATGGCAAGAAGGGGAAATCCACCACGTAAAAAGTTACAAGTATTTGCAATGTTAAAATGAACATAAACTTGGATATTTTAATGTTCTGCTTAACTACTAAATGAATATTTATAACATTGTATTGAATGACCAATAAATCACTAAGTAATTCATCAACAAGCAATGGAATTCATGGTAACAATAACTTTAAATTACTTTTCAAACATTGCTCAATCCCTATGACATGGTTGTTTGTGATAATCATTATTATGAACATACCGATATGCCCAATATCATAGCATTAAACAGAAACCCCAAATACTCTTAATTCTACAAGGATAGGCAAGAGGTGACTATTTGTTTGGCTTGGCCTCCAAAGATCTCAGAGAAAGCCTGGATTGGTCATCAAATTAAACTTCAGGTGTTTTGCCTATGAGTTTCACATGAGGTCAAGCTAGTAAAATCATAAGCAGAGAACCTAGCTAGGTAAGTCTTGCCCAGACTCCTGATCCATAAAACCTTTGAGATAATTTGTTACCCAACATAGAAAACTACCACAGATTTTGGTACTTGAAAAGTGTGTGCTGTTGCAACAAATACCTTTTTAAAAAAGTGTGAATAGCTTTGAAACTAGAAAATTGATGGAGGCTGGAAAGATTTTAAGAAGCATGAGAAAAAAAAGCCCTAAATTCCCTTGTACAGGTTGTTAGAAAATTGGATTTGGAAGATGCTGCCAAGGAGAACTCAGAAGGAAGTGAGGAGTGAAACTGAGAACTAAAAGAAGGTAGAAGGATCATGTCATACAGTGACAGAAGATGAGCAAAACAGTACCTGTTGGTGGGGCCGGCCCGGTGGCGCACTGGATAAGTGCGCCGCTTGGGAAGCGTGGCGGCGCTCCCGCCCGAGGGTTCGGATCCCACATACAGACCGGTTCCCGCTCACTGGCTGAGCGAGGCGCGGGGGCAACACCGAGGGTTGCGATCCCGTTGCCGGACACAAAAAAAGACAAAAAGACCAAAAAAAAAAAACAGTACCTGTTGGTTATGTGGGAAATAGAGCTTTTAAGTGATTAACTGAGATTAACAGATAAATGACAAAATTACTGCCTGGTTTCTTCTTGCTGCTTATAATAAAATGTGACAGAAGAGAAAGAAATTGAAGGAACAACAACAACAAAAACAAAAAGAAGAATTGGATGATTTTGAAAATTGTTGGCATCTCCCAATGGCAAAAGATGCCTTCAAAAGTGCCTGCTGAAAGTATGGCACAGGGAAAAATTGGACAGTGTGACTGAACAACTTTTTAGCTAAAACCTTAGAAAGATCAAAAGGTCAGAGTATTTTGACACACTAAATCCCTTTCAAGAGATTAATGACGTGCTTTACAGATTTTCTCAACCAACAGCCACAAAGCCTTTTTTCCAGTCCTTGAAAACCAATCAAGAAAACTTAACATTTCAGAACTGTTAAGGATCAGTTATGGCTGTTTATCTTCCATTTTCCTGTCATTGAAACAGAATACTTATAACTATTGTCCTATGCCTGTCCCACCATCGTAAACTGGAATTTCAGGAGCCAATAACCTGTCTCTTTAGTTCCACAGGTTTACAGATGGAGAATTGTGCCTCAATAGCTCTACTTTTTGGATGACTTTCAGACCCCCCATCTACACTTGAACTTGATTTAGATTTTAGACTTTGAGTTGATGAGATTTTGATGAGATTTTGGACTCTGATCTGGTGTTGTAATAAGATGAGACTCTTGAGAACCCTGAAAGGAAGTGAATGTATTTTGCATTTCAGGTCTCAAATAGTTCTGGATCAGAGGGTGGCAGATTCCCACCCTTGTATATGCCTGGTGTAATCACCTTTCTTGAGTGTGGGCAGGACCTAAGAATATAATAGGATAGTTAGTCTATGAGTATGTTATGTTACATGAGACTCCATCACAGCAGGCTTTGCAGAAGAACTCCTCCTGGCTTTGTAGAAATAAGATGCTGTTTTGGTTAGGACCTGAAGGCTGTCTCCAAAAACTGAAAGAGACCTCTGACTGACAGCCAGCAAGAAGATGGGAAATACAGTCCTACAACTGCAAGGAACTAAATTCTTCCAACAAATTGAATTAGCCTGGAGAAAACTTTGAAACTCAGACAGAACTATAGCCACAGTCAACACATTGTTCAGCCTTGTGAGAGCCAGCTACCTCAAGCCTGGAGGCCAGAAACCATGAGATAACAAATAGATGTTGTTTTAACCCAGTAGATTTGTGGTAATTCCTTACATAGCAATAGATAAATAGTATATTCATCCTCAAAATGATATGAAGAATCAGTGAATTTCTAATTCAACTTGATTTAATTTGATTTAAGCAGTCAAATATAAATACATTATTTCAGTATTCCATAATATTTTTTTCTTTTTGTATTATCCTTTTGAGAATATTGATAATTATCAGTCAGACTTTAAAAAAAAATTCACATATTCTTAATTGTGTACTTCACATAAAACACAGGAAAATTATTTTTTAGAGAAACAAATAAGGAGTTTGAAACAAATAGATTACTTTCAAGTTAAAAATAAGATTATATTACTTATGAAATGCATTTATATTCTATCTGTATTGATCATTATTCAGCCTTTAACACTTGGAATGGAGAAATTGTCTCTAAATATTCTGTAAATAAAGGTTGCTGAAGAAAAATAGTCATATTCTGTATGGTTTGGTTTTGTACTTTCAACATAAAAACCCCAAACATTTGGATTGAATCACATTGGACAGTCATCGGCAATACGACTCCACTACATAATATAATTAGAAGTGTGATGAATAAATAATCCTTTGCTCCTTGATACAAAGTGCTGCTCGTTCATTAGTGTAAGGGTCATTTGTAAGTAATTTTGTTATTACTCTCAAACGACACTGTTGTTAAATTGTGATAAAGAGGAAACCATAAATTGGGAAAGAATTTTAATGGTCATTATCTTCATTAGCTAATGAGATGTGCTAATTATGTTCTTACATGACAGTGATTTAGGAGCCCTTGCATAAAGGGTTCACAGAGCAGTAACCAGTCCCCTTCAATGTGTTTTCACAGTGTTGGAAGGGACATAATAACTTAGAGAACAAAAGCAGTAATTATGCTATGTATAAATTTATTTATTAAAAAAAGTTATGTTGGATTATATGTCCTTCTTCCATACAATATATTTGTATAAAATCTAAGGTACTGAGAATGTGACATAAAAACCTGCATAAGGCAGCACTTCTTGAAGTGTGGTCCCTCAACCCCTGGAGATCCCTGAGACCTTGTTAGGAGGTGTGTGAGGTTGAAACTGTTTTCATAATAATTAAATATATATTTATATTATATATATTTATATTAAATATATATTTGCTGTTTTCATTATGTTGACAGTGGCACTGATGGTATAAAACTACGGTGGGTAAAAGTACTAGTGTCCTTGCTTTAGCCATTCCACAATGTTTACTTGTATCAGAACATCATGATGTACACCATAAACATATATAATTTTTGTTTGTCAATTAAAAATTAATTAACTAATTTAAAAAATACTGATGCCTTAGCATAAGTCAAGAAAGTGTCCCTAAACCATACTAAAACTCACTGTATTCTTTAACCCTTTATATTGGCTGGGAAAAAAAAAAAAAAAAAAGGAAAGGGGAAAGGGAAAAGAAAGTTCAGTTTCTCTCTAATTCCTTGATAAAGAAAAAATTATACAATTAATTGCATACCTCTGCTTTATATTGGCAAAAAAAAAAAAAAAAAAAAAAAGGAAAGGGGAAAGGGAAAAGAAAGTTCAGTTTCTCTCTAATTCCTTGATAAAGAAAAAATTATACAATTAATTGCATACCTCTGAGCATACATCATTTTCAGATTCTGTGTGGAGAAATAGGAAATACACATGAAGTCCTTCTACTGTGTTATAAAGACTGATAGTCATCAGTAATAGTATATGTGTGGTTGTTACAGTTCTGAGCTGTGAGCTAAATGAGCTGCTTTTGCATGGAATATCATTTTTGCTTGACACAATGTCAGGAAAACTGTGATTTCTTAGAGTTGGGTATTTGGTAGACGTGTTGCTGAACCCAAACAAAGGGACCCTGACACTTCAAGAAAAACAATTAGCATTTGATGCCGATGATAAAATTCAATATTTGAAAAAAAATAAAATAAAGTTTAGGGAAACTTGTATCCGCCCCATGAGTTTGACAGTTTTCCAGTACTTACAGACTTTTCTGGTGAGATTATTGATGATATTAGCAAATGCAATTTTTTTTTAATTTAAATTTTAATTATTTAAATTTTATTTTATTGTGTCAATATACAATGTGGTTGCTTACTGTGGCCCATTACCGAACCCCCCCCCTCCCCTGTCACCAACAACCTCATATCTGTTAGCTTGTTGTATCCACTTCAAGGAATTGTAATTATTGTGTCTTCTTCCCTCCACCCCAGTTTATTTGTATATTTGTTTATTTATTTTTAGCTCCCACAAATAAGTGAGAACGTGATATTTCTCTTTCTGTGCCTGACTCATTTCACTTAATATAATTTTCTCTAGGTCCATTCATTTCATTGCAAGTGGCAGTATTTCATTCCTTTTTATAGCAGAGTAGTATTCCATTGTGTAGATCTACCACATTTTCTGTATCCACTCATC
>NW_007772497.1:2465-4840 GCF_000696425.1 Galeopterus variegatus | reverse complement strand
CCTTTCACACCTGCCTTTTATTTTATTTGTGCACACGTGTGATGCCCCCTACACTACAGTACAAGCTCCTTTAAAGACAGATCATGTCTAATTCATCAATGTGTTCACTTCTTTACCCGAGCCTTGGAAAATTACTCATATACTGTATACATGGAATATATACATTCCAAGCAGTCCTAGATTGGTCCCAGGTGCCCCAAACTAATTAACGCTATTAAAGTATTTCCTCCACTTAATTTTATAGTTCCTTTAACATATCTTTGCTTTGTACATCATATCATAATTATGATGTTCTTTAAAGTGTCTTTAATATTTCCTGTATTAATTCTATCCTCTTAGCTATGTTGGCACGAGCTGCCTGTTTTCCTGTGATGCTTTTAAATGAACGCAGAGGCTAAAATGTACTTGGCAGATCCAATAAAAGATTAAAACATTGTTAAGTTGCCTTTCCATGGAACAAATAGAGAAGCTCTCATTTGGGATTTCCTGGTTCACACGTACAGCCTCCTCACATGTAATTTTTTATATTTCAAGATGGTTATGCATCCCTAAACTGAAATCAATTTGTAAATTCAATTTATATTAAAAATACCAAGAAGTGAAGCCAAGGCACAGAATTAGTGAGGCAGATGTAATACAAGTATGAAATATAAAAAATTTTGTTCTTGTCATCCTGATCTTCACACTTTTTATCTATGTTTATCCTTGTTATTCCAGTTAAGAACATTTGAAAATAATTTAAGCAACAACGAAGGATTTTATGCTAAGCAACCATGAAAGCAAAAGGAGAGACATGACGACTAAATGCAATGTGGTATCCTGGAAAAGATCCTGGAACAGAAAAAGGACATTGTGTAAAAACTAAAAAATCTGAATAATGTATGGTCTATACATTTTTTAAAAGTACAGACAAGAACTTCCTGAATCAAATATTATACCTCACCTTACAAATCTTTATTATAGAGCACTAGGATGTTGTTAAACACCACTTCAGTTTTTAATGAAATCCATGCCAATGATCTGACAAAAAAGGGAGAACTCTGCTTTCTGTTAAAGATGCAGGAAAATGTTAAAAAAATTTATCCTAATATATAGCCTCTTTTTATACTTTTGTGAACATTAACCTATGGTTCCAGTTAAATGACAGTGTGCACTTTGTGGTATGAATAATTTAATTGCTTATTATCTACAATCAGTTTAGGAAGTAAGACAATGTTTCAATACTTGCCAAAGCCCTGCCATGCATAGAATATCATTTTCCCATCTGAAAGCAATGCCAAGACACAGATTTTATGTTTCTCTTGTCTTACCACTTCCATAATATGCTCTTCTTCACTTCCTTTTTTAAATGTCTGGCTTGTCCACTCAACCCCAAATCCTATTCTTTTATTTACAGCTTCTCTACATTCTGGATTCTCAATCTACATGAAGACTGGAAACATACTTTCAGATAAAAAAAAATATCTTATTAATAAGACTTATAGTTCAATCAGAATCTCTTAAACTGTTTTTGGAATGGGCCTGGATCTTGCTTTGTATTAAGAAACCAGATGTGTTTGTAGATTTATTCATGTCAGCCCTCTGAAATATTTACCCCCTCTATTAATGCCTTTCTACTCAGCTTTCTTGAGCTTAGATATCTCCAGCACAAAGACTGTGTGGGCAACATGAACCCTGGTCTGAGAGACAATAAATCTGGTTTTTAAACAAAACAAGATTCAAATTGGCTGTTTATCCTTGGGCCAATTCTGTTCCCTGGTTAACACTCTCACCAATGATAAGTGGAACCAGGTTCCTCCTAAGTCTAACCATCTCTGGATGGGGATACAGATAGTAAATAGGACTATGATCAGAGGAGAACCAGAGTAAAATTTTGACATTGACAAAAACAGAGAGATGAAGATCACCTTGTTCATATCTATGGATGCTCAGGTTAGTCGCAGCCTCTTCAAAAAGCCTCTGTTAGCACACTCCTTATCTCAACTAGCCAGAAAGTTTTTCTTTATGCCCTTGACAACAAGTAAACTGTCCCTTTCTGATCTCACTTAATGTGCTGTATCCCTTTATAATCACTGACTGATTCCCACTTTTGATTATTTTATGCATAACTCATCTCAAAGTATTCATTAAATGAGTGAAAAAATTAATATGTGAAAAAGCACTATGTTAATCTTATTTGGGTATAGTAAGTAAATCAAAATTAGAATGCATCTGGCTGTCTTCCATGCGTGAGAAAATTAAAAGGTTGAATAAATTGTTTGAAAGGTATTACAAAGTCTTTTCATAAAACATAGAAAAAAAACATTAGTATCCAAGCAACCCAGATAAAATGCTTTTTAATTTGGTGAGCTTAAAAGCAAAAAAGAAAAAAAAAA
>NW_007772497.1:0-557 GCF_000696425.1 Galeopterus variegatus | reverse complement strand
CAAACCCTCGGCGGAAGCGCCTCCGCGCTCCCAAGCAGCGCACTGTAGCAGTGCGCCACCGGGACGGCCCTATATGAAAGTTTTTGAGATATTTGAAAACCACGTTTATTTTAGTACCTTGAATCAATTAATTGTTGTGAATCAAAGACACCATTATCACTGTGAAGAATTAAAAAATTACTCTAATTCAACCTCTGACCATTATGATTGTGTGATTCTAAAAAATTTACTAAACTCCTTTCAATTTCTTCTGGTTGATAATGTTTAACTCATGTAAGAGCAGAAATAATTTTGTGGAACCATTTATGCTGCTCTGCACCCTTCCCCCCAGCTGTGGGGAGCTCCCTGTGGGCTGCTAGGGCTGCTGTGCCAGAGTAAAAGCAGAGAGAGCCTGGAAGTTTACATTCTCCTCAAAAACATCTCTAATCAGTGACTGACAGGTGCCAGTTCTCTCACCTAAAGTTGCTCAACTAAAAAGGAGTGACTTTCTCTCTAGACTTCCACTGTCTGATTGGGCTGATTTGCCTGCCTCCTCCTTTTTCCCCACTTAACCCATT
>NW_007772496.1:4513-4840 GCF_000696425.1 Galeopterus variegatus | reverse complement strand
TTTTCTCCAAACTTTGGGAATGTGGTCAGTTCCCAATGTAGCCTACTCTTTTAGTGCTGTTCCTAGAGCAGGGATCTAGCGATAGTCTTGGGATCAAGCGATAGTCCTTTGTACTTACCTCTTTCAGTCATGGGGCCTCCAGAGTTAACAGCTCAAGTCTAGTGGGGTTCCTTTCAATCTTTTCACCTTGGCCTTGATGTAAGAGGCAAGTACCCATTTCCATCCCCCATTGGAGGGGTTATTATAACACAGGATTGAAATTTTCGCCAAAGACCTTTTTTGTTCCTAAGTCTCTTCAACGTCAACAATTCTATAACTATGAGATAT
>NW_007772496.1:0-1422 GCF_000696425.1 Galeopterus variegatus | reverse complement strand
ATTGAGATATCACATTTGTTGCATATTTCACAAGGAGTTTCTTTCAATTAAGAAAAATCATTGCCTCCAAAATTTTATATATATATGTACATGTACACTTAAGATATTTAAAAATGTAAGGGGGACTGCGCCTTCTCCGATGATGGAGTAGCTGTGCTTTTTCCCTATTTCTTCCCTAAGTACAATTGAAAAGGCTGGACATTATATATAAAACAAATATAAAAGGGCTCTGAATTGTGGATAAAAGATGGCAGAATTATTAAGGATGCTGGATCTCAAAGAATAATGTAACAGCAATCTCTCTCTTTTTTCTTTCTTTTTGCCTCAAATATTCCAGGCTGGGTTCTGGAGAAGCCAGCAACTCAGAAACACCACCAGGCATAAACAAACTTAAAAAAAAAAAAAAGTATCCCCAAGAAGAGTCTGTTCTTTCTAGCCTCAGAATCATGAGAGGAGCCTAGCAAGACAGATAAGTTTAAAAACATCACTTTTCTATTACAGCCAAACATTGCCAGAAAAGTAAATAAAACAAAAACTGTGGTCCAAATTCCAACCCCACCAGAAAAGGCTGAGTGAGAACTTAGACTTCTGTCCTTAATAGACTGTAATGAGGTTTCCCAAACTCCCGATAGGGTGGGGTGGTATTAGAGAAGGCCAAGTAGGAAACCATAACTTTTACTCCCATCAGGCAATTACTACTCCCTACCCTGCAGTGACAGTGCAGTTCAAGTAGGAAGCTTTTACTTCCACCCCTACCTGGCAATAATGAGGTGCCCGTCCCCCACTTTGCAGGGTTGTGTTCAAGGCTGCCTAATGGAGAGTTAGGACATTCACTACTGCCTAGAGTGTGTTCAAGGCTGCCTAATGGAGAGTCAGGACTTTCACTAATGCCAAGAGTAATGAGGTCACCCACTATGTGGTGTTAGTGGAGGACACATGGGGAGCAGTAATGTGTCATGCCCACTCTTTCCAGCCAGGGAGATATCAATGCAGGCATGGTCAAAAGGTAGAACTACATGGCCTAGCAATATTGAAGATTCCTCTTATTAGGCATTAACAGTGGCTGAGTAGAGAATGGCAGCTTTTGTCACCAGCTGGCAGTAATTGGTAGGTACCCCCCTCTCACTGTCATAGCAGTGTCAGAAGAAGACAGCGAAACATTTAAATAAGGTACAGAGTCTTAAAACATAATACCCCAAATATCAGGTTTCCATTGAAAATTACTTAGCATAACAAAAACCAGAGAAATCTTGAACTGCATAAAAAAAGGAAATATTAGATTCCAAACCTGAGATCAAAGAAATTTTAGAATTATCTGACATAGATTTGAAAGCAGCCATGACTTAAAAAATGTTTGAGTGGCAATTAAGAATATGAATAAGAAAAATGACAAAATACAAAATTCCAGCAAAGAAATAGAAA
>NW_007772495.1:0-4841 GCF_000696425.1 Galeopterus variegatus | reverse complement strand
CTATCCAGTGCGCCACCGGGCCGGCCCCAAGGAAGGGTCCTTTTTATGGGAGCATCTTCTGAATGGATCAGTGAGAGTTTTGTGAAACTGTGTCGATGGAGCAATTGTGCTGTGCCAGCCAGAATCCAGATGAGTGATTAACGAGAGGGACCTGATTTGGGGGATTAAGCTGGGGTGAGCTGCTTCTGATAAAAACAGGAACAAACTAACGCTACGGTCAACAGAGTCCATGAATGGCTCTTTTGATGGGAGGGAAATTCACCCCTAGAGCCAGAGAACTTCCCACAGTTATTCCACTGGTAAGGATTCCACAGACCTGGGTCCTGGGCCAGACAGAGGCATCTGATGGCACAAAGTGTTTCTGACCATGCTGGGTATAATGCGAGTCTAGGTTCCCCTCACCCCTCACCTGAGTCAGGTAATCTCCAGTCACCCTGAATAACATGTCGCAAAACAAGACTGATTTTTTGTCTTAAGAAAACTTGGCTTAACATCTTTCAAGGCCTTTCTTTCTATATATATTTCAAGAGACAAATTTGGAGAGAAGGTGACTTCACAGCAAAAATGCCTTTGGTACCTGAAGAGATTCATGAACCCTTAAATTGGAGGAGGAAAAGCAGCAGGCACCCCTGACTTTTCTTTATGGCTGTGTCAGCAATGGGGTTGGATAGATCTCCTCCTCAAATAGAGCATCGTATTATTAAATATAGAAATTGAGGCAGTAATACTCCATAAATGTCACTCTGAATGATTCCTTCTTGGCTTGAGTTCCATTCACTAATGTGTTAGGAAACAATCTAAGGAGAATGTAAGCAGAGCTTTGTTCTAACTTTGTTAGGTTACCAATGACTGATTTATAAAGAATATGTTTTTACCTTATTTATTTATTTGTGACCGGTAAGGGGATCGCAACCCTTGGGGTGGTGTCGTCCACACCGCGCTCAGCCAGTGAGCGCACCGGCCATCCCTATATAGGATCCAAACCCATGGCCTCGGCGCTCCCAGCACCACACTCTCCCAAGTGAGCCACAGGGTCAGCCCTTTATCTTATATTTTATGCTATTGAAATGTAAGCCTCTCTCTTATTTGATTTTACTCTGACATTTCTTCTATTTTCTTCCTAGTCAACTTTCCCTATATCTTTGCTATTACCTTTTAAAGCTGTCTATTGAAAAATTAAAAGAATCTTGAGTTTCCCTTTTACAAATAGGAAACTATTGCGGGGGAACCCTATTGTTCTTCTGAGTTCTCTTCCATCTATACACCTTCTGCTTAAATATTTATCCATCCATTCAAATACCCACCTGCCCTCCCATCCATCCATCCACCCACCCACCCATCTAACTCTTTTACTGAGTACTACTGTTATAGTTAATGAAATTCAGGGTCAAAGAACTCATTTTCTTTGGCCTCTGTCATTACTCTCTTCCTATCTCTGGACATTTTGGGGGTATTACGAGCCTTACCAAGGCATTTTGGGGGGAATCTTTACATTTGGGGATGAGTATAGCTACTTTACACATGGCCATTTACACAGTATAGGAAACTAAGGAAAACTGATTTTCTTAGAGGGAATAAAAAAGAAGTACATCATAAAATAACTTTGTATTTAATTTCCAAGTTCTGCAGCTGTAAATAAAACTTCATTCATTGAGCTAGGAGATGAACCCCAGAGGACCAACTCGGAGCTCTGTGCTGAGCGACAGACAGCTTGCCAGGGAGATGGATGCATTTCATTACCTCGAGCTTATTCCATAAGCATAATTAGAACTCCTTTGAGAAGTCCACTAATTATGTAATATCCAGCAAAGTATTTGAGGATTTCATTTTGGCATTAAGCGGAATTTATCAAGCTCCCTTTTAATTTATGATTCCTTACTATAAGGGGACAGAACAGGACAAGTTGTTTCCACAGCACTGATTTCTGATTACTACCACCGGATAACACAAAGGTGGAATATATATCTTCCCCTTGGGGCATCGCTGGAGAAAAGGCAGCTTAGATCAGCCCAATATATTATTAGATGTCCCTGTTGTCCTACAGAAACACAGCTGCAGGTATATTATTTCTGGCTGGAACAATGGTAAGGCAGGGGACCAGCAGAGACACCACATGAACAACCTTTACTAGCTGGCTTGTTTTCCCCTTCTATACATAGCCTGTATGGGGCAATCTGGCTCCTGCAGCAGAGGTTCCAGCTGAAGCCCCATATGTCCGACCTCCAGCCAGGAGCCTCTGCTTCTCCCTCCTGCTGGGCTTCGCTCTGACAGTAGCCTGCCTGGGCAACCTTGCTTGCCTCCTGGAGAAAGGCCAGTCTCTGGACCGTCCGGTCTGCCTTTCCCATCTACAGGATGTCTTACCTCCCAGTGTAGACCCAGGAAATGGCTTTGGCACTTTCTAAAGAATTTCTCAAGTTTGTGTAAAGAAAGGCAAAACATGGAGGAACGAAACATTTTTCCACAAGAGGAAAATGAGAGACACAGCCAGGCAGTTTCATTTGCAGGTAACTTATAAAATGAAATGTAGATTTCCCCCACAAAGACCAAGTTACTCCTGGATAAATTAGCTTCAGATGATGTTTAAAAAAAAGAAGTGGTGAGGAAGTAAGCAATCCGGCTGCTATGGGACTCCCAAGCAGCCAAAATATGGTTCAACAGATTTTTGAAAATTTCAAATGACAGAATATTTTGGAATGTGTAGCTATGGCTTTCTGAGTTCAGAAAGGCAACGTCAGACCTTCAGGACACAAAAAAACCTTGGAGGAAAGAGACAGCAAACCCATGGCACGAGGGCCTCCGCTGGCTTTCCTGTGGAGGGCAGACTCTGCTCACTGGGCTCTTTTCCCACCATATGGGCCCTCAAAACCCTTCCAAAGTTAATGCTCCAGAAAGCAACCTCCAAAGGCCTGAAGCTGGCCCTCGGGATGAAACCTCCTTGCCATCGCGCATTCGGTGCACACAGCTGGAGTTAATGAAAGAGTTAATGCGATTTTCCACTCTCCCCACTTGCTCTGGGGGACTCTGGTGAGAACTGGGCCTGCTCAAACCACCTTTAGGGAATGGAAAAATCTAACTCACCACACGTGAAGGCGAGCACAGAAAGGAATGCTGTAGATGAACCAAGCACAGGCTGCACATGGCTGCACCATCAGGCCACAAGAAAGGAAAACAGGGACTCAACAAGGAAAGGAAGATGGCAGGGAGGTGGCCCTCTTCCTACTGCGTGTCGACAGCCCCCTCTCCCGCACGTCCAGTCCCCGTGCTCGGGGTGCTGGGTTCCAGGACTGGTGCACACATGGCAGAGAGAGGTTCAGCCCCACTCCCTTATGCGTCTCACAGATGTGTCAGCTGGTATGAGTTAGTCGGGCAGTGACCACATTTTGAGGAGAAATCATCCATGATTTATCACAGGGGCATAAATCATGAATACATTTAGTTGTCTTCATCGCCTTTCTTGTCATCCTGCCCCTCTGAAGTGAAATTAAGAGGCAGATGTCTTATCTGGGATCAATTCCAGGTCCCATTTGTGTTTAAAAAAAGAAAACGAGGAAGGCTTTCACACAAACCTTCTGCTACAGGTTGATCAAAGTCTCGGCGCCTTGAAGGCCTAGTCACCATGCAGATAACTCTGAGAGGCTCTGGGACATGAGGGGCAAATTCCTCAGTCTCTGTTGTTTCCTGGGGTCCCAGATGGGACTGAGGACAACAGGAGATCTTGCACTGTCTCTAAAACAAGACAATCTCCCTTCTTGGGCTCACCGACATGGATGCCCACAGCAGGTCCCAGAGGCAACATGAGAACAGAGACTGGTCCCTCGTGGCTGCACATTTTAAAATTGAGTCCATGAAAACATAAGGACAGCAAGGACAGAGAGAGTCCTCCCATAAAGGTCTGGAGAGCTCCTCATAAACACTTTCACATTCTCCAGCCTCGACTTCCATCACATTTTCTGTGGGATCCCGGCTCATTCACTCCTTTCTTTCTCAAAAATTTTGTCCCAATTCCCTCACAGGTTCCATGGAGCAAAAGGTACTACCACATGCCTTTGCTCACTTGGTTCTTGCAACAAAACCAGCAAGGAGCTACTATTAGCCAGATGGTTGCACAAATTAGAAGCTCAGAGAGATTGAGTGGCTCATTTGGGATCACACTGCTCAACTAAGTTAGACCTCAAACTCAGCTTCTCTGTCCTTCAAATATAAGACTCTGTAACTCTTGGTTACTCCTACTAGGTTTCCTCTTCTAAATTAACACTGAGAAAATATTTTCCTTTCTTGTTTGTGCTAAGTCATCTTATACATTCCACCAGGACACCAGCCATGGGGACGTGAGCAGTGCTGGAGTCCAGGAGGCAAGCCAGTGCAGCAAGCTCCTCGCCGTGTGGCCCCGCAGCAAGACAGCAGATGCTCCTCGGCCTTGGAGGAGTGAGGGAGGAGGAGGTACATACAGGGCTACCAGTAGCACCTTAGGGAAACTCATGGCTGCTGTTGTCCAAGAGGACTTCCTAAACCCTCCACATCCCTCAGAGTCAGGCACTTTGTGCCTAAATCCTGCTGGATTCCTTGCACAGGATTTAGTCTGTTAGGACTGGGATACTCACTTTAGACACTCCCACTCCCTTGCTCTGGTCACCAAGCCTAGCCTCCCAGGGATCACAGACAACCAACTGAGGGAGCGTCGGGCCCCATACCTGAAGGTTTGAGTCATTTAAACCCTGCAAGCACATGCTTTGTGTTCAGTCCCCAATGGTACTGAGCCTTAAAGTAACCACCCCCACCCACCCATCATCCACTCATCTACACACACACACACACACACACACACACACACACACGCGCGC
>NW_007772494.1:4594-4841 GCF_000696425.1 Galeopterus variegatus | reverse complement strand
TAACCAGATTTTATTATTATATTATTATTATTCTTTTTTGGTCGCTGGCTGGTACAGGGATCCGAACTAGGTTATTGATTCTTTATATAATGTAGTTTCACAGAAGTTTTCTCCCCAAGATATAATCATACTTGAGATGATCATAAACATTCTTCAAGCATGTTCTTAAATGAAGACTTTAGCTTTCTGAAAATATATGTTATTGGGATGACTCTAGTTTTACCTTTGTGGATGAAAAAAAGGAGGA
>NW_007772494.1:0-3875 GCF_000696425.1 Galeopterus variegatus | reverse complement strand
ACTTCTGATAACTTGTTCTTCCCTGTAGATTCGGTCCTGGAAGAGCTGCCTCTCTTTATTTCTGTCCTTCAAATAGTTACCCAGAGTTGAGGAAAGAGCCCTGATTTACTGGAACAGCAATGTCTTTGATGATTCTCTGACTCTAAGCTGCTCAGCTATAAATCACTATATAAAGCAAGCTGTTGGGGCTTTATATATAGAATATAGCAGCTGGGAGCAAAACTGGTTCATTCTGAGGTGTTGGTGTTCGTTTACTGAGTTAATCCTCCTAAGAGGGCAGATGTAAGGGACCCTGCTTAAGAGAGGACCCCAGAAATGGCCCATCCCCTTCTGTGTAGGTGCTATTGGCTCTACCTTTAGGTGGACCTCTAAGTCAAAACTTAGAGGGCTGTAAAGAGATCCTTTTCTCACAGTTTTCTCAGGGTTTAGCAAGTTCTTATGGCAGCTGCTGGCTGGAAAAAAATTCTCTTTACCTCCCGCCAAGATTCTTTGTCAGGAAGTTAATTTGTCATTAGACAATTCATTACGGGTGCTCAAGTGAGCACTGAAGTGTCTTGCTAGAAATTATTTCACAAAGTAAGGATAAATTTCTAGATTTTTGTATCTAGGTAAACATTGTCTGCAATATGAAGATCTGAATTTATTACTTGAGGTAGATCCTTGAAACTCCCAAAGTGGTGTGGGAGTAGAGAATCTGTGTCAGGAATTCCCTCAGGGTCTTATTGGACTTTGGCCCTGTGGCCGTATTGTCTGCTGTTTTAATATGTTTGTTCAAAAAACAAGACCCCCTCTCTCTCCTGCTGGTTGACATGAGAAGTAGAGACCAGCTAGTCAAACGGTTTTTCTGTCTGTAGACCCCAGAAAAAATGGCAGGGGATAAGGTGATGCAGGCATCAGGACAGAGGTTTGAGAAAAGGGGAGGCCAGGATAGTCCAGGTTTCCATCTGGAGGATGATGATGTGTGCATGCTGCATTCCACACAGGTGACATGTTCCACACACGCATATGGAGCCAGTGTGCTGCCACTTTCCCTCATCTCCGTGGGGAAAACTGTCAGAGCTGCCGCATTCAGGAAGCCCTTCTCCCTGCCTGATGACAGTCTGTTCTCTGTCTCAGGGAGCAGATCCACGTGGAGGTGGGGAGGGAGGTGCTGCTGATCCTGTTCTGTGAGAGAAAACAAGGATCGTTGCTGGGTCCTCTGTTTTGAAGGATCTGCACTTGTCAGATGTGTGATAAAACGGGTTATTTGTTTTTTTTCCTGCAGGAGTCTGAGGGATGTGGTGACAGACTGTTCCTTAAGCAGAGAATGAGCTTACTGTCTCAAATGACTTCAACTCCCATTGACTGCCTATTTAAGGTAAGACAGATACCAAGACATCTTTGTGGGCAAAGATGAGTGAGGAATGCACCATCTTTCGATGTCTATGAAATCCATCAGGGTGGTCTGCGTAAACAATTAATTTCATTTTGTGCTCAGTCAGAGTGGGCAGTAGGAATGCTGAAATTTTAAATTTGGAATCAGCACACCTTCCCCCTCCCACAATGTGTGCTGTATTAAAGCTGCTCTAAACGGTACACTGAAGGTGCTGGGCCTGGGAACCTCCTCTGCCTGGGCTATCCTCCCTTCTCAGTTCGGCAAAATACTACTGTGCTTCAAGGCCAGTGCAGGGGGTGCTTCCACTGGTAGCCCCGGCAGAGTTGCTGCAGGTGTATGTGTGAGAATGCGCTGGGCTGGGATTGCGCACTCCCTTCCTGGTGGTTTAATCACCTGGAACCAGAGGCAGCTCCCTGCTAAGATGCTGACTGACCTAGTGAGAGGCTGGTGAGGTGCCCACAAGGCACTCAGTGAGGGCTGGGTGAGGGCGCACCTCCTCAGGCAGCCCGCTGATGCTTCCAGGCTGCTGGAGCCAGAGTGGGTTCCATGGAGGGAGCACGTCCAGTCTCACTCTTGGAATCCCAGGGTTGGGCCCTGCAGATTTGTGTGTTGATGGGGTCTCCTGCTAATGGCAGCTGTTTTCTTTTCCTCAAGCTGAGGATCTGTTAGGATACAAGGAATAGGACTGAGGTGTCAAAATCCGCACTGAGGTTCAGAGATGTGTTGCACCCCACCCCCATTCCTATTGCTTTGGAAATTTGGGGGTTTTTTTTGTTTGTTTGTTTTTTTAATTATGGCAGTTTTTTAATGTTTACAAAAATAAGGAGACTAGTATACTGAGCAAACCATTATGTAGCCGTCATTCAATCTTGTTCTACCTCCGCTCCTCCCACTTTCCCTATCTGTCCAGATTAATTTGAAGCAAATCCCAGAGAGCAAATCTTTTCACTCTTAAACACATAGATATTGTTTCGTATAAGGACCCGAAGAAGTCACGCCTTAAAAAAATGAGTAATTCTTGGATCCCCATACTGGCCAGCTGCCAGACAAAAAAAAAACCCAAGTAATTCCTTAATACTGATAGTATTTTGGATGTCACTTTTAGCACATTGCATCAGGTAACCATATGGAAGTGGAAAGACTTCTGAGCCAAGATGACCATGATAAAGATGCCATCCAAAAGATGTGTCACCCTCTGTGCTTCTGTGATGACTGCGAGAAACTTGTCTCTGGGTAAGAGGGTGCTCGCACAGGCCCTGGAGGCAGGAGACGTGGGGCCTGGTGGAACTTTTCCACTTATATAATTTTGCGTGATTGTGAGTAAGGACTTATCCTCACTGAACCTCAGCTGCCTCTGCTGTAAAGTGGAGACCATAACATCTGCCTCCTTGGAAAGTCAGATGGAATAGTGGTTGTAAAAATACTTGTATAACACTGGGCTGGATACCTGGGTAGGCTAGTATAGGGCCTGCCACAGCCTCAAAACGTTTTTAGGCATGGGTTTATGTAACACCAAGGTCAAGGGTTCAGACCCCCATACTGGCCAGCCACCAAAAAAAAAGAAAAAGAAAAAGTGGGTTTTAGGATCGGAGGAATGTCAGTTTCTTCCTGTAATCTTTTTGGTTTCCCATTATTCTCATCAGGCTGTTTTGCTGGGTGTTGAGGTGAGGCCTGAAGAGTTGGTGGGGGGAGGGACACTGGAGCCAGATGCCTTAGTTCTTCACCCTGCAGGACACTGGATGAGCAGAGGCTGGATGATACCCAGGACAGTGCAGAAGAGACACATCTTGGATTATATCCTGTGATCTGTCCCCTTGTCCCAAGACACTGCCATGTTCAGCCTGGTCAGGGAGAGGCTTTGCCATGCCATTCCTGTGGTATATTTTTCTGTGTTTTCTCTCCATTTTAGGAGGCTGAACGATCCCTCTGTTGTCACCCCATTCTCCAGAGATGACAGAGGTCATACACCTCTTCATGTGGCTGCTCTCTGTGGTAGGTGATCTTGGGCTGGCCTCTGTGGGTTATCAAGGCAAGGGGATGGTGCCAAGGGTGGCCCATTGGAGGCCTCACTGACAGGGTGGTGGCAGTTGGGGTTGTGGAAGGGGCCACATCGTGGGCTGGAAAGAGAAGAGCAGCAGAAGTTCCCCAGGCCTCGATGGCCAGTTGCCACCTCCTGGGCTGGAAGAGCACCTGTATGTGGTTCTCACTGTGTAGAGACACTGCTGACACTGCCCCCTGGCTGTGGGCCACCACGCTGGGAGAGTAGTCTCAGAATTGTCAATTTAGGGTTCTTGTAGCCTTGCCTTTAAAAAGTAGTTTTGTCTTTTAAAATGCACATTCAAGGTCGAAAATACAAACTCCTCTAGTGTCATCGGCCATCCTCCTAATTTCCAGAGATAATTTTGATTTATGAGCATCTGGAATTTCTGCATACTTATATGCATATAGGTATAAAATATATGACATTGTGGGGCTCACACTGTTCTCTACTGTACTGTTT
>NW_007772493.1:2648-4843 GCF_000696425.1 Galeopterus variegatus | reverse complement strand
CCCAGTGTTTGGCAAATGATCTGCACAAACGAGAGGGAGATTGGTCGATTTTAGAACATAAAACTGTAAAGAGCTCTCAGGAAACAGTGTTAGGTCCAGGTCATGTGGGGGTAACGAGGAAGGGGAGGTCTATTTAGAGTAGAAGAGGGGCCAAAACCATGATCTTGGGAATGGAATGAGAACTTCCTTCTTGTGCCTTTTATCCTAGATCACACGGTCCTGGGTCACAGTCCACCCAATTACCACTCCAGGCAGCAGGACAACAGGAGGACCAGCCAGGGCCAGCCAGAGCTAACCAGACACTTCGAGTTAATATCCAGGCAGGGACAGATCCTGGAACCAGTAAGGAGGAGCAAAAAACGATAGATGCAGGAAGGTGGGCCAACACCTAATTATTTGTTTCCTTCTCTTTGATCCCATTGTCTCAGTCTGTGGCTCTCAAAGTGTGATTCCTAACCAGCAGCATCAGCATCATCTGGTAACTTGTTAGAAACGCAAATTCTCTTCTCCTCCCCAGATTTCCACATTAGAAACTCTAGCAGGATGGGTTCCAGCCTTCTGTGCTTGGACTAGCAGGCCTAACGATTCCTATGCTAAAGTCATAGAACTACTAGTCTAGGTGATTTAATCCAAGGAAAGCGGCTCTTAGAAAATAACCATACCCTGGGAGAGATACGGAGTGGATAACTGAGAGATAGGACCCACGGCATTAAGTGTGAGGGAGGAAAGGATGGAAGGAGGCTGCAGTCTAGCCCAGGTGGTAACATTAGAGGCTCTCCACCCTAAGGTGCCTCCCCCAAATCTACTTAAATTCAACAGGAGGGACACAAGTTCTATAGAAGGAAGACAACAAACTCAGCACTCTGGTGGAGGAAGCCAAATTAATGGACTGGATTAAATAAGAATTTTAAGTAAAAATTTTTAAATAAAATAAATATTCTCAAAGAAACAAGGGCGAGTATTGGAAACACGAAGCAGGAACAGAGTCATAAGGAGGTAGTATCTGGAGATACTGGGTATGAAAAATATAATAGGTGAAATACAAAATTCAAGAGGGGAGCTGAAGAGCAGAAAGGATAGTGCGATACAGAAAGCACTTTAGAATTATAGGGTGGAGTGAATGAGATCTGTATGATACCATTTACGTAAATTAAAAGCACATATTAACAAACAAGACTACATATCTATCTAGAAAAAAAAAAATATATATATATATACACATGCATACATCTCAATGAATATAGATGGGGCCTGTGAAATTGGAGTGGGGTTGAAATGAAGGGGAATGACAGATAAAACAAGAAAGGCCCTGCACAGACTACCAGTATACTCTGCTAGGAGAAAGAATATGATAAACTCGATTCTCTACTTCAGAGGACCAAAAATAGGATTCTTTTTAAAAGATTGCTATTTAAAAAAACTGTAAGGAAGAGAATATAAAAAATAATAGCTGTGTTAGTATTGGATAAATTTATGGGCATGTTTTTCCATAATTTTTAAATTTACCAAAATTTTGTTTTCATAATAATATTTAAGCAAAAAATGAATGCTTTCCTCCTGAAAGTAGTCTATGTGCTGAGATAATCTGACGTTAATCAATTTATACATTTGCAATATTGGACTGATTTTTTTTAGTTGTGAGTCACATAGAAAACAGTACATTCAACAATGCAATGCCGTTTTAAGACACTAATCCCCAAGATAACAATACAGACTTCTAGTCAGTAAATGTCATCAGATAAGAAGAGAAAGCTCATCTTCACATAAATTATCTAAGCTTTGGGAATTTAGAGTATCAGCTACTCCTTTTTATTCATCACAAATTCATGTTGTACTGTTCAGCCAGGTTAATGGTGAACAACCTTTATATTGTAAGATCAAATGGCCTCATATTTCTCTCTAGACATATATGAAATTTAAAACAGCCTTAATCTGTGTTCCTGACAGCACACACAATTTTTATCTTTAAATATTGTATTTAAAATTTGTATTACGCCAACATACTTTTAATTGAGATTAAATTCACACAATGTAAAATTAAATGTACTTTTTTATTGGTTATGAATATTCATGAGATACAAAGCTGATGGTCATCCCTTGTGCCCAAGATTTGAAGGCCAGATCCATACTAATTGCACTTGTACCCCATGTCCCCCACCCAATTATCCCCAACCTCTCTCCCCCTCCCCCACCCC
>NW_007772493.1:0-1648 GCF_000696425.1 Galeopterus variegatus | reverse complement strand
CTGTGGTCTTTCTTTCCTTCCTTCTTTCTCTCTTAGCTCCCACTTATGAGTGAGTGCATGCAGTATCTATCCCTCTGTGCTTTGCTTATTTCACTCAACATGAGTTTCTCCGGGCTCATCCATGTTGTTGTGGTGTAGAGTTGAGTGGTGTTTAGTATATTCACAAGGGTGTGCAAACTTACCTCTATCTAGTTTTAAAATATTTTCATCACCTCCAAAGAGACCAGTCATATCTACTCCCTTTCTGCCCCCCTCCTCCCACCATCTCCAGCCCGTGGCAAACACTAATCTGCCTTCCATATCTATAGATTTACCTATTCGGGATATTTCACATAAATGGAGTCATACAATATATTTTAGTGTTGTTTTTTTAATATTATTTCTAAAGGAAACCATTTTAATTGTTTGAGTCATTAAAATCTCTGATAAGGACAGCCCTAATGGTTTAATCCATATAGGTTTTCAAATAAATATTGTTCGTGTGTGTAAAATCCAAACCTAATGAGATGTTAAGAAGAAGCTAAACAATGGGGCAAATACAAATGATACCCAGCCTAAGTCTAGCCTCATCCCCTTCCACTGCCTCTTTAACCCCTATAATCTGCTAAATCAGATTCCTTGCAATACCCTGAATCTTGCTAAATCAGATTCCTTGCAATACCCTGAATCTCATGAATACACCACGCCTGTTCACACTTCCATGTCTTTGCACGTACTAATTCTTGGAATGCTTTTCCTCCTTTTGACCACTTAAAGAACGCTGACTCATGACTGTTAAAATAGCACCTGCTCCCCATCCAAAACCCCCACAGACCCCTCTTCCATCCCCATGTTGCTACTCTGTCTTGTCCATGCCTCTCCTATTGTACTTATCACATTGCACTGTAGTAGTATGTTTATAGCCAAGTCCTCTACTAGATACCAAGCACTTTTGTATCCCTGATGTCTAGCACAATGCCTGTAACTTTTTAAGAAATCAACATATATTTGAATATATAAAAATGAAAGAATGGACAAGGTGATCACAAATACTCTGTGGACCACAATTAGACAACCATTGATTGTTAACATTAGTTCTCAAACTGTGGTCCCTGGACAAACAGCATAGTGAGTACCAGCACTAGCAACATGAGAGCTTGATCAAAATGCAAATTCTTAGGCCAAATTCAAGACCTACTGGGTTAGAAACTGGGTGGAGCCCAGTATCTGTGTTCTAACAAGCCCCCCAGGTGATCGTGATGCACACTCAAGTTTGAGAATCATTGATTAGCAAATTGAGAACAAGGGAACAGCTGTCTTAACTTGGCCTCTGAAACACATTCCTCCTGGTTTTCCTGTGATGAGAGGCTACTCATTCCAAGTACCCTCTACTGAAGCCCCCTCCCTGCACTCACCCACACCTACATGCTGGAGTGCCTCGGGCTCCTGCTCAGGTCTCTTCCATGTCTACACTTACTATAGGTGCATGTATATTTTCTGTATACTGATGACACTCTAATTTATGTCTCCAACCCCTACCTCTCCGAACTTGTCTTGTGTCAGTCTGTCTTCTCTGTTTTTCTACTTGGATGTCTACTAGGCATGTATTGAACTCTCACTCTTCCCCATAGACCTGTGGCTCCCTGCCTTCCCCATCTTAGTAAATGGA
>NW_007772492.1:0-4843 GCF_000696425.1 Galeopterus variegatus | reverse complement strand
ACCTATTGCTTGATTGGTGAGAGCCTGTACCATGGACAGTGGCACCAGCTCTCTGATCTCATTACCTTCTTCTCACACTGTCACTCTATTCCTTCACTCGCCTCCCTGTTTGGCATTACACGTTTCTCTGTAATCACTGTCCCCCTCATCCTAGCCTGTCTCTCACTATTGGCCTCATTCTGATTTGGCAAAATAAAGGCATCCCATGAGTCTCCTGCAAGAACAGGCTCACAGTATCCTAGCACATGATGAGAACTCAAAACACATTTACTGAATACATAGATGACTGAAAGGTTGGAGGCAGGCAGAGAAGGTAGAAAGCAGTACACGGAGAGAGAGGGGAGAGTTTGAATCATAGATCATGAAGAAGGAAGAAAAATGGAGTGATGTAGAAATGAGGAAAATACCACAGGAGTGGGCAGAGGTCACAGAAATAGGGTGAAACTCATGAGAATGGAGTGGAGGAGTTGGGTGTCAGAAAAGCAGCACTGTGGAGGTGAATTTGTACTCTCTGCAGCACAGCATGTTCTGAATCACAGGCAACACAGTGAAAGCATCAGGACTGATAATTCCTGGCCTGTGAAACCACCCACTGAGACAAAAGAGACTGCTTTTATATTAATTATTTTATTTAGGGTTTGACAACATGATGTAGCTACTAATATAGGTCATATGCACCTTTAAGACATTGATAGAAGTGTAGCATCTAGAATGGGACCTGCTCTTCTGTGTGCCAATCAGAAACTCCTGGAGCACTGGATTCAGGTTTAGAGTCATACATTTTAAGAGGAAAATAGACACTGGAAGGAATGTACCCTGGAGGATAATCAGCTCAGTGAAGGTAACCTAAAATTGAATCACCCAGAAAAAGGTCAAAAGAAGGCTTGGAGAAGACATGAGCCTGTAGTACCTAAGAAGTGATTCCGTCTGAAGGCATGTCCAGTAGAAGAGGTGCAGACTAGCCCTGCTAGACCTTAAGGAGGAGAAATATGGGAACAATGAGCAGCCTTTTCAGGAAGACAGATGCTGATCTGATCACAAAAGTCTTACCAAGCAGTGGAAGTGCTTGAATTTGTGATCGGTTCATCTTTGGGGAAATGAATCCTTCAGCGTAAGAAGTATCTAAGTATATGTTGTGAACAGTTGGTGGGGATTTTGTCACGGAGATTCAAATATAGATAATCCTTAAGGTCCTTGCCAACCTCATGATACTATAATTTTATGCAAATCTTTATCTAGATCAAGCAGAAAAACTAAATACAAACTTGTACTTATGTGGCCAAAATTGCTTTAACAAAATTTGCATTTTCAAGCCATTTTAGTTTTTTTTTTGTCATTAAAAATTTTACTTTGATCGATAGAAAGACCATAACAAAACGTTGAACTTTCAAGAGGAGAGAACAGACCTATAGTTATTAGATGTGGGAAACAGGGAGAGTAGCGGGGATAGGGAGCAATTGGGTAAGGTAATCACGATTTGTAATGATGACTGTGATAAGAATATTAATTTGATATAATCACGATTTGTAATAATGACCGTGATAAGAATATTAATTTGATTATCACATATTGTATACAAATGCTGATAGTTAACTCCGTACCCCATAAATAGGTATAAATAAACAGAATAAAAATTTTTTACATTGATGTGTCATAAGAAAACACCTATGACAACTATAATTTTTTTTAAGTCACCTGTTGTAGAGCAATTGGGTAAGGTAATCACGATTTGTAATGATGACTGTGATAAGAATATTAATTTGATCTAATCACGATTTGTAATAATGACCGTGATAAGAATATTAATTTGATCATCACATATTGTATACAAATGCTGATAGTTAACTCCGTACCCCATAAATAGGTATAAATAAACAGAATAAAAATTTTTTACTTTGATCTGTCATAAGAAAACACCTATGACAACTATAATTTTTTTTAAGTCACCTGTTGTAGAGTCTGAAGATTTTGCATAAGCTCTAAGTGTCAGGATATAGCATTGAAAATGGGTCTAACCTTGAATCACTGATACACGTCATGCATTTAAAATGTAGAAAGAACCTGCAAGGGCTGCTTTGGAAGCCTATAGAAGGAAATCGAATGGAGCCCAGAAGAGGGAGGGAAAGTTTAGAGTGGAATTGTTCCAGAATTGGGCCTTAAAAGCACAAGTAAGAACAAGCCAGTGAAAATGGTGAAGAAGTAGAGACAGATGTGCCAGGAAGGAAGAAGAGCATGGGAAAGAGAGGCTGTAGAGAGTTGTCAAGTATCTACAAATAGGTTAGCAGAGCTAAGATTCACATGCACGGTGAGGCACGAGAGACGGGGATGCCAGTGGTAGGCACAATTAGACAGAGGAAGGCTTTATGCTATTCTAAGAATCTTGAATTCTGTACCAGATGCACTGGGAAGCTATTGACGTGAGTAAGAGAGATCGGACTTTAGTTTAATAGCTGTTATTGTGTAAGAGTCATGAAATACACCTTTAAATGGACCAAGGATAAAGGCAAAGAGAACGATTAGAAGGCCACTGTCATAGCTCAGAAAAATTTTAAAAGCCTAAGATGGGCAGTGATAATCTGTAGGGAGAGAAAGCCAAACGATTTTTAAAAATTAATGGAAAATCATTGATTACTAATATTGATTGATAACAGTAAGCATCATAGAGATGTAGAAGTCAACAATGGCTCTAGATTTCTAACTTGGGTGACCCTGTTAGAACCAGCAACTGAAACGGATAGCACAGGATGAAGAACACGTTTTGGGGAAGGGACTTGATTTATTCTATATTGGACCTACTAACTTTAAAGTGCTTTGTAGCCCTTGAAGTAGTTATGTCAGGAAGGCAGCTGGATATGAAGATTTATATCTCAGAAGAATGATTATGTATGAAGGCATAAATCAAGTTTTATCTACATATAAATAATAGCTAAAGCCATCAGTTTGTTCAGAGAGGGAAAAAAGTGGAAAAAAGGAGAAGGATGAGGAAAAAAACAGAAGAAATACCTTGTTTAAAATGAAGTGCAAAGGAGAAGAAACTCACAAAGGAGTCATGGAAAGGAAGTTGGCAGAAGTCTGACATAAAGTCAAGGGGATGATAGTTCCAGGGAGGAGAGAACTGCTGAAAGTGCCTATTAAATTTGAGAATGCAGTGGTCGCCTTAAGCAGATTGGTTTGTATGGAGTAGTGGCCAAATGAAACATTGCTGTGTTGACTATGGGATAAGAAGCAAAGGATTAAGGACCTTAATTGTAGAAGAATTTCTCCTCCTCAGTCCATGCTTGAGAAGTTTGGATGAGAAAAGAAAAGAGAACGGGCATAGCTAGAAAGGGCAATATGAGGTCAAGGGAACAGTGGCATTTGTATTACTTTTGTTTTTTTGTTTTAGAATGGGAAGTATTTCGGCCTATCTATATATCCTAGAGAGTAAGATCTAGCAGAAAAGGAAGGTTGACAATAATAAAGAGATATGTGACTGAGAGTACGGAGGTGACATTGGCCTTGAAGGGAAGGAATACCTCACCTTCTCCAGTTCCTGCACTCTATACTGTTAATTCAGATGACCTGCTCATTACAGGCATATTTATATGTGTATTGGTGTGTAGGTGTTGACAAAATACTTATTTTTTCTTTGACCATTATCTAGTACTAAATAGAGAGTTTAGTTTTATCACTTACCTAAACTCTTAGCTATAGTCTTCAGTTTCAGATTTTTTTAAATCTTATTTTTTAAAGTAAGATATTGAAAAAGAACTCTAAAGATAAGTTCTATTTTTTTCTTTAGTCTAAAAGTTTTTTATCTCCCATATCAAGTCCCTGGGCTTTGCTTCTTTACTTCCTTAGAGATGAAGCTTCAAAAACAGACTCCTTCCATGATTACTTAACAACCAATGTGAGCAGTTCACATATAAAAACATGTACAGTCATAAGAGTAAAGAAGTCAACCAGAAATATCTAATGCAGTTGCTAAAAGCATCTATACTCTAAGTACAGAATCCTGATCATGTAATCACAAATTTGAGAATTTTCTCCAAAACAGGCACAAAAATACAAGCTTTATGAAAATGAAGAATAAAAGCCTTTTAGGAATGTGTACAAGGGTACTTCGAAAAGTCCACGGAAAAGTAGAATTGAGGGATAATACAAATCTTTCCATGAACTTTTTGAAGTACCCTTGTCTGATGGATAGAATGGATCCCAGACTTCTATAAAATTCCAAACCATGACACTGAGTTTAGATAAAGGCTCTAACAAAAAACCTAATGGGGAGAGAATCTCATACACAGCACCCATGCATCACAATTGACATATTTTATATACTTGCTCTAGTTATTTCATTTTCTGTACATCATCTAGGCAACGCTCGTTTGGCTCATCTGATCTCCTTGGTTTATATAGACTGAGATAAGGAACTTGATCCATTATTGTTCAGAAGACTCATCTGAACTTGGTGGAGCCAACTGACTCTATTCTCTTTGTGACTTGTGGACACAGTAGAATACATCCTGTCTTCTAACATTGCCACTTTAACCAGGTTGGGCAGTTAGACAAGGACTCCTTTATTATATCTTTTTAATAATACTTTTAATTATGCAAGTAATACATGAATTTATTTTCATAATAGCTTTTAATTTAAAAACAGCCCCATCAATTCACACGTACACAAACTCATTACCAACCAATAAATTTCATCCCCTGTTTGGTTTTTACTAAGTCCTTGCAGGTTTTATTATTAGATTGATGTAATGATTTTCTCTATATATTGATACAGTGGCCTATGATTTTGTATTACCTTTTTTCCCTCCTCCATGTTTGTACGTAATTCTCTTTAAAAAGAAAAAAAAAA
>NW_007772491.1:3832-4843 GCF_000696425.1 Galeopterus variegatus | reverse complement strand
ACTGAGGGTTGCGATCCGTTGCCGGACACGGAAAAAAAGACAAAAGACAAAAAAAAAAAGGTGATGTCTACATTCCAACCCCCAACTGAACAGGGCACAAGTGACAGTGTGCAGCTTGGAGAGGCCTGCCGCCTGCTCCTGCTTCACTCCTGCGTGGGTCAGCCTGTCTGGCACCGCTGCCGCATAACCAGGAATTTCAACATAACACATGTGAGCCTGATTATAGAAGCCCGGTCGCCATTGCTGAGGATGTCTATGTGTAGCAGCACACAGAGGGACCTCCGTAAACACCTGCCAACTGCATAAAGACCTCCATAAATATGTATCAACTGCATAGAGAGACCTCTATAAACACCAGCCAACTGTACAGAGGGACCTCCATAAACATCTGTCAACTCTATAGAAGGAACTCCATAAATACCTATTAACTGCATAGAAGGACCTCCATGAACACCTGCCAACTGCATAGAAGAACCTCCATAAATAGCTGTCAACTGCATAGATGGACCTCTATAAACACCAGCCAACTGTATAGAGGGACCTCCATAAACACCTGCCAACTCCATAGAGGGACCTCCATAAACACCTGCCAACTCCATAGAGAGACCTCTATAAACACCAGCCAACTGTACAGAGGGACCTCCATAAACACCTGCCAACTCCATAGAGGGACCTCCATAAACACCTGTCAACTGCATAGAGGGACCTCTATAAACACCTGCCAACTATACAGAGGGACCCCATATACAACTGTTAACTGCTCGGCAGTGCTAAGTACCATGCCAAGCACACTGGCAAATTTGTCCTCTTTAATCCTCAGGACGGTTCCATCAGGTCCTGGAATTAATAAACAAATTCAGTAAAGTTGCAGGATACAAAGTCAACACACAAAAAACAGTAGCATTTCTTTATACTAGTGATGAACTATCTGAAAATGAAATTAATAAATCAATCTAATTCACAGTAATATCAAAAAGAATGAAAGAGGAGGAAACTTTTTTTTTTTTTTTT
>NW_007772491.1:0-3115 GCF_000696425.1 Galeopterus variegatus | reverse complement strand
ACAAATTCAGTAAAGTTGCAGGATACAAAGTCAACACACAAAAAACAGTAGCATTTCTTTATACTAGTGATGAACTATCTGAAAATGAAATTAATAAATCAATCTAATTCACAGTAATATCAAAAAGAATGAAAGAGGAGGAAACTTTTTTTTTTTTTTTTAAAGATGACTGGTAAGGGGATCTTAACCCTTGACTTGGTGTCATCAGCACCACACTCTCTGAAGTGAGCCAACCGGCCATCCCTATATAGGTATCTGGACCCGTGGCCTTGGTGTTTTCAGCACCACACTCTCCCAAGTGAGCCACTGGCTGGCCCAAGAGGAGGAAACTTAACCAAAGAAGTGAAAGAACTATATACTGAAAACTGTGAAACACTGATGAAAGAAATAGTCGACAATGCAAATAAATAAAATGGTGTCCCACATTCATGGACTGAAAGATTTAATATTGTTAAAATGTCCATACTACCCAAAGCAATCTACAATTCAGTGCAATCTCTATCAAAATTTCAATGTCATTTTTCATGGAAATAGAAAAATCAATCCTAAAATTGGTATAGAACCACAAAACGTGAATAGCCAAAGCAATCTCGACCAGAAAGAACAAAGCTGGAGGCATCACATTAACCAACTTCAAAATCTATTACAAAGCTATAGTAAACAAAACAGCATGGTACTGGCATAAAAACAGACACATTGACCAATGGAACAGGACAGAGAGCCCAGAAATAAACACACACATTTATGGTCAATCAATTTTCTATAGAGGTGCCAAGAACACCCAATTAAGAAAGGACAGTCTCTTCAATAAACAGTGTTGAGAAATTGGATATCCACATGCTGAAGAATAAAATTGGACCCTTACCACACACTATATACAAAAATCAATGCAAAATGAATTAAAGACTTAACTGTAAGACTTAAAACTGTAAAACTACTAGAAGAAAACAGGGGAAATGCTCCATGACATTGGTCTTGGCAAAGGTTTTTTGATATCATCCCCAAGATAAAAATAGACAAATGGGATCATATCAAACTGAAAAGCTTTTGCACAGCAAAGGAAACTAGAGTGAAAAGATAGCCCACAGACTGGGAGAAAGTATCCACAAGGCATACATCTGATAAGGGGCTAATATCTAAAATACATAAAGAACTCTAACAATTCAGTGTCAAGAAAATGAAGAACCCAATTAAAAAATGGGCAAAGGACCCAAACAGACATTTCCCAAAGGAAGATATACAAATGGCCAGCAGATATATGAAAAACTGCTCATCATCACTTATCATCATGGAAATGCAAATTAAAACCACAATGACATTTCCCTTCACACCTGTTAGAATGGCTATTATCAAAAAAAGGGAAAGATAACAACTGTTGGTGAGGAGGTGGAGAAAAGGAAACGATTGTGAACTGTTGGTGAGAATGTAAATTAATACAGCCATAATGGGAAGCAGTACAGAGGTTTCTCAGAAACCTAAAAATAGAATTATCACATGACCAGCAATCTCACTTCTAGGTATATATCATAAGGACTTGAAATCAATATGCCAAACAGGTATCTGCAGTTCCATGTTCACTGCAGCAGTATTCACAGTAGCCAAGATACGAAGCAACCTAGGTGTCCATCATCAGATGAAAAACATGTGGTGCAGACACACGATGAAATACTATTCAGCCTTTAAAAAGAAGGAAATTCTGTCATTTGCAATAACATGGATGAACCTGGAGGACATTATGCTAAATGAAATACACCAGACACAGAAATATAAATACTGCAGTATCTCACTTACATGTGAAATTTTAAAAAGCTGATCTCACAGAATTAGACAGTAGAATGGTTGTCACCAGAGGCTGGGGGAGGGTAAATGAGGGGAAGATGTTGGTCAAAGGATACAAAATCTTAGCTAGACAGGAGCAGTGAGCTTTTCTACTGCACAGAGTGGTGACTATAATAATCATGCATTGTATATTTCAAAATTGCTGAAAGAGTAGATTTTAAATGTTTTCACCACACAAAATAAGTATGTGAGGATAGATTTATTAGTGTGATTCAATCATTCAACACTGTAAAAATATATCAAAACATCACAGTGTACCCCATAAATACATAATATACACAATTAGTATTTGTCAATTAAAAAAATTTAAAAGATTCTGATTCTCAACCCTGGCTGCAACCTAGGCTCATCTGGTGTATTGGTCAAGATTTTCCAGAGAAACAGAAGCAACAGCATATATAGGCACATATGTACATCACACACACACACACAGAGCTCTATATAAATACTCATATATATACACAGAGGGTACTCCAAAAAGTTTGTGAAAAAATAGAGTTAAAAGATAATATGAATCTTCCATAAACTTTTGAAGAACTCTCCTATATAGAGTGTCATGTGTGTGTATGTGTGTATTAAGGAACTGATTCACAATTTTGGGGGCTGCAAGGCCAAAATTTGCAAGGCAAGCCAGCATGCTGAAAATTCTGGCAGGGGTTGATGCTGACATCTTAAGGCAAAATTTTTCTTCTCTGGGAAACCTCAGATGTTCTTAAGGTTTTCGACTGATTGGAAGAGGCCCACCTCCAGGGTACCCTCCTTAAAATTAATTGATTGCAGATGATAACCACATCTAAAAAATACATCACAGACACACCCAGGGAAGTGTTTAATTAAATGGTTGGGTAGGACAGTCCAGCCATTCTAAAGTTGACACATTAGAAGGACCTTCACCCCTGGGGAGGCTGTAAAGCACGGAGGAATCCATACAGTTCCTCCAATGCAGGACGTGCACTGATGCTTTTAAAAAGGGTACAGGTGGCATGAGAATCGCTGCTCTAAGATGTGGAAATCACAGAGTATTCTCCACTTGTACCCATCTGTATTCTCCACTTGTACCCATCTGGTGCTCGTTCCTCAATCCTGAAATTGCCTCCTTGGGGGTCCTGCCTCCCCCACTTGTGGTGGGCTACCTGCAGGCTGAGACCCTGCACCCTGCTTGTACTGCTGCATTCACAGCACCTAGCGCAGGGTCATGCACCCACGAGGTGTTCGGCAGAGGTGGACGAAAGGTGGGTTACTCTCACGGGCTGCAGAGCTAGAGACCTGGATCCAA
>NW_007772490.1:0-4844 GCF_000696425.1 Galeopterus variegatus | reverse complement strand
GGCCGCCCTCCCCGGGGGCGGCGCCCACCCGGAGCCCGACGCCGCTGAGCCCGAGGACAGGAGGAGACGCAGTGAGCCGGGGGCGCTGGTGGCTCCGGGCAGGGTCCGCCGCTGAAAGATGCCAGTCCGCAGGGGCCACGTCGCGCCCCAAAACACTTACCTGGACACCATCATCCGCAAGTTCGAGGGCCAGAGTGAGTGTTTGTGTTGGAGCAGGGGACAATCTGGAGTCCCGGTTCGGTGGCAGGAGGGGCTGGACCCTTTACTAACTTCTAATGGGGCATGGGCGGGGAGGGGGAAGCCGGATGCTGAAGGCAAAATCCTTTGCTTTGATGTCCCTGATGATGTTCTCCTCCAGCGCCCCTCTTGCCTCAAATGTCTTCGCTTCTGGAGCAGGAGGGGCAAAAAGCAGCCTCTTCCTCCTCCCCACAGAGCTGTTTTCTAGGCGACCCAAGCCCTGACCTCCCTTCTAGTCGCTGCCCTGCTCCCCAGCCCCCATTCCCTGCCTTCCTCCGGAGGTTTCCTGGACTCGCTCTTTTCACCTCCTGGCCCTGGCCACCCCAGTCTTCCCAGGAGCTCTCCCAGGCCTGACCCCATCTGGTCATGTCCCTGTTCCTGCATCTAAACCTCCCTCACTGCCCCAAGAGTCTCTACTATCTTTCTCTCCATTGCCCAGTCCTGGCTGCCATGGTCTTCCCTCTTCCCTCCTCCCACCTCTCACCCCAGGTCGTAAGTTCCTGATCGCCAATGCTCAGATGGAGAACTGCGCCATCATTTACTGCAACGACGGCTTCTGCGAACTCTTCGGCTACTCCCGAGTGGAGGTGATGCAGCGACCGTGCACCTGCGACTTCCTCACAGGCCCCAACACCCCGAGCAGTGCCATGTCCCGCCTGGCACAGGCCTTGCTGGGGGCCGAGGAGTGCAAGGTGGACATCCTCTACTACCGCAAGGATGGTGAGGCGTGCTCAGGCCAGAGGTTCTGTTGGGCAGTCATGAGTGGCTTGTCCAGCTAGAGTGGCCTTGGGGAGGGCATTAAGGGAACCAGGGAACAAAGGGCCTGGACATAACCTGTCTGCTCTTTGGGCCTCAGTTTCCTCATCTGTAGGAGGAAGCAGCAATGGGCATTGTATGTGATGCCTTCTGAGGTCCTTTTCAGAGGTGAGGGACCAGGCTGTGCCACCTACTCGTCCTGGCCTGGGGCAGAGCCTCCTGCTCCACCATCCCTCCCCCATGTCCCCGGTCTCTTGGCTATCCACTCTGTCACTGTCAGCCCCAGCTGTCAGGCAGCTGGGACGGAAATTAACCTTCCCTCATCTCCGTCTGCTCTGGGGATTAGGGGAGGAGTCACCCTCTCACGGCCTCTGTGGCCAGGCAAGGCATAGGGACTGCTGGCTGGGAAAGAGGGGTGGGCCTGGCTCATCCAGTCCCAGCTCTTTGGGGAGATGGGGCCTGGAATGTGCCCAGACCAGGAGGCTTATCCAGATGGAGTTTCGGTTGTTAGTGCCAGCCTGAGCTTACTGCAAGCAGAACAGAAGCATAGGTCAGGGGCCGAGGACAAAGAATTCAGCAGCCCTTTGGGATCCTCTCCTCAGCACTGTGGGGTCCCCACTGGACATGGAGTATGGGGAGTGAGTAGGAACTAGGATCAGAGCCTGAAAGTCCCTTGGAAATCTCCTGGATCAATGGCCTCCCAACCTGGTTCTGCATCAGAATTCCTTGGGGCGTGTTTTCCAAAACACACCTGCCCTAGAGAGAGGCTGACTCAGAAAGTGTGAGATGAGGCCAAGCAGATGTATTTGGAAAAAAATCTCCCTGGCAGTCTGATGTTCTGCCAAGTTGAGGAACCACTGGCTTAGATAAATCCCTTCGTTTCAAGGACATGGAAGAGACTTGCCCAAGATCCCACTCCTCAGGTCCAAACTGGTCTTGAGCTCAAGTTTCTGGATTCCCCCTTCAGAGATGTGTGTTCTGAGCAATCCCACAGGGGAGAAAGGACCCCAACTCCCTCTATGCTTAGAGGCAGGACCTTTGGGGAAGAAAGTCCCCAAAAGAGGGAAGCCTCCAGGGAAGGCAGGCATGAGGGCCACCTGAGTGCAGATAAATGGCAGGTGCTTTTGGACTGGGACTGAGGGGTACTGAGAGCCCAAGTTCCAGGGGCTTGGGGTGTGTGCAGAACATGCATGAATGTGAATATGAGCATGTGTGTGTGTGTGTGCATGCCTATGTGTGTGTCTACAGGCTTCTGGGGGGCTTCTTGGGCAGGTCCTGGCTGTTTGCTGCTGCCACCTGAGTGAGTAGCAGGTGGGAAGCAGAGCCGGCAGGGGTAGCTATTAGGGGACTGGGAAGAATCCGGATTAGTTTAGCAGTACTCACAGGGTTAATGAAGTCAGAATATTTTTAAAAGCTGTGACCTCACCTCACATCATTGCATGGAGGAGGTGACAGTCAGGGGAGTGAGAAGGGTCCTGGGGGAACAGGATGGGACAGGAGGAGATGAGAGGGGAAGCAACAGGTCCTTTCTGTCCCTCTCCTTGACCACAGAGCTCTACCGGGGCCTCAGAGGGGTGAGGGCTGATCCCAGACTCCTAGGGATGTCAGATTAAGGATGTTGCGGCCCCTCAGCACCCTGCAAGGGGCGGAGGTCAAGGCCAGGCCTTGGCCCCCTTAGATCAGAACTCAAATCTTCAGAACCCTGCTGGGGTCCTTCAGCTATCAGAAGTGACCCTGGTCTCTAGGAAGCTGGCTCTGGGTGAAAATGGGAACTAACTCACACACCTGGCGCCCTATAAATCCCAGTCTGCTCCCATCCTGCCCTTGGCTCTTCCCTGTCCTGTTGCTCAAGTCTTTGACCACCTGGACCTTCCTGGAATTGGCCTGATACCAGAAAAAGAAGCTTCCTGGCCTGCATTACCTTAAGGGAAGGATGTCACGCTCAGATAACTTTTCATCTTATGGTCCACTCTGACCACACGATCCCTTCTTTATCATAGCCACATACCTCTTACAGTCCTGCCGGGGCTTTTTTGTTTTTTTTTTTTGTCTTTTTTTTTGTCTTTTTTCGTGTCCGGCAACGGATCGCAACCCTCAGTGTCGCACCCGTACCGGACCGGGACCGGCAACGGGATCGCAACCCTCGGTGTCGCGCCCACCCCTTGCTCAGCCAGTGAGTGGGAACCGGTCTGTACGTGGGATCCGAACCCTTGGCGGGAGCGCCGCCGCGCTCCCAAGCGGCGCACTGTAGCAGTGCGCCACCGGGCCGGCCCCCCTTTTCTTTTCTTTTCTTTTTTTTTTCTCTGTCCTTTTTGAGACCGGCCGCACTGCGCTCAGCCAGTGAGCACTGTGAGCGCACCAGTCATCCCTATATAGGATCCGAACCTGCGCCTGGAGCGCTGCTGCACTCTCCCGAGTGAGCCACGGGCTCGGCCCCTACCGGGGCATCCTAACGGTGATTTCTTCCCTCCTCAGGTCAATATGTCCTCTCCCTCCCACCCCTGACACCAGGGAGGTGAGAAGGGGTCCTGAACGGATCTCTAGCTGATTTATTTATAATCCTCTTTCCCTCTAAAGGGGGTAATCCACTGAAAATTCTCAAAGTCAAAGTGGAGGGTCTATGTTCATTTATCTCCATATTGTGTAGCTGCATAAAATTGGGCTCAAAGAGGCCAGAGCATTTGGCAAAAGTTACTGCATGAGACAGAGCTCAGAACCCCCTGAGAAATTGGCTTTCCTCTACCTGCCTTGGCTAGGAAAAGGGAGAACCTCACAAATGAGGAGGAATGGGGACTGTCACAGGACTAGAACCAATAGTCCGGAGGGAAGGATGGAGAGCACTCGGAGCCCTCCACCCCTACCCCTGTCCCCACTGGGCACCTGCCAGCCCTGCCACCCTTTGCCAGGTCCTCTTCTCTGATGATCCCAAACCAGAGCACCCCCTAATCCCCAAGCCAGACTAGAGGAGGCCAGGGGCTTCTCCAGTCCTCAGCTCTGGATGAGGAGGACAGGGCACGGGGCCACTGTCTGTGTCTTCTGTATGCTCACTCATGAATGCCAGGAGGACCAAACTGGGAGGTGACATGGAGCAGCCACCCTCCCAGGGGCGGCTTTTTGTAGCACCAGCTCCTCCCTGAAGGCTCACCACTCTGCGGGAAGGAGTGTGAGTGAAAAGATGGGGTGAAAGACAGCCAGGAGGCTGTGAGGAGAAGAGGACTAGGGCCAGAGTGGGGACGGGGTGTGAGGACGAGCACCTGAGGGAAGAACACACACATTTGAGAGAGAAGAGCAGAGAGAAGTGGGCCTCCCAGGGACCAGACAAACCTGCTGCCCTTGGTCAGAGGTGGGTGGCAGGAGGAGCCCTGGAAGGGAGAAACAGACAGAGACTGTGACTCTTCCTCCAGGGACAGGGCAAGAGCATAGAACACCGCCACTCCTAGGCACAACCTAGGGCAATGCATTCACCTCCTCTTGTCACCCAGGCAGAGTTACTTGTGGGCTCTGAGCCGGAGTAAGCAAGAACAGCCTGGGGCAGGAGAGGGAATGCTCTGGACGCTCAAATTCTCACAGCCTCCTGTCTGCGTACCCCACAGGCAACAAGCATGAAGGTGGGGCATGAGGGTCAGGCGCCAATCCTCTCCATGCCCTTAGTGCTATGATGGGCTGGTCTTGTCCATTCCCAGCCACAGTTTTCCAACTGCATCAATTTTCCAATAGTATCAATTGGTGGGTGCAGCCACTTTAAGGATGGGTTTTGGCTGCCCCCTGCAGCCTGGAGAGTCTGGAGGCCCTGCCCCTGTGCCCAGCTCTGCCCCCCTGACAGGCCAGATCTTTGCAGTGCCAGAGAGTTT
>NW_007772489.1:4281-4844 GCF_000696425.1 Galeopterus variegatus | reverse complement strand
ACCATTGGTCTGGCTTTATTTTACATTTATTTTTTATAAAGTAGGTTTTTTTTGTTTGTTTGTTTTTATCTGGCAAGATGGCTGACTAGAGGAGGTCAGGCCTCACCTGTAACGCAAAAGAAATCAAAAGCAGCAAACAGATAGTCACCTGAAGAGTAGAGTGTCTAGGAGAAAAGAATAGACTCCAGCTAAACAGTGACGAAACTCTGCAAGACCTGCAAACTTGAGGAAGAAACATAGAAAGAGACTCTTGGTGTGGAGACTCAAGAAACCCTGCACTGCTGGGACAGGGCAGGTAGGAAAGGGCTGAAAGCTGGCACCTGCACCTTAGATGTCTGCAAACCAGGCTGCACTGTAACTGCACAGTCCTTGCAGACAGTGAGCCCAGCATGTAGAGGGACTAAGAGCCTACATGGCTGTATTTTCCCAGAGGGGAACTACACACAGAGTCACACCCCTTCCTTAGTCCCAGGCTGCTACTGGACATCACCATTTTGGGAGAGGAGCCAGGGGAGCTCAGAGTCCCACTGAGACAGCAGCCCCTCACACCACAACGGAGAGCA
>NW_007772489.1:1727-3571 GCF_000696425.1 Galeopterus variegatus | reverse complement strand
GGAGCCAGGGGAGCTCAGAGTCCCACTGAGACAGCAGCCCCTCACACCACAACGGAGAGCACGAGGGGTGTTGGGGGGGGACACATCAGTTTCCTAGAAAAACACTCTCCTTTTTCCTAAGAGTGCAAAACCTACTCAACATAGGGGAACTGCCCGTGCCAGTGGAGAGTGCAGGCAGCACACTCATTATCTGGATCTATGCCATTCTTCCCCTGAGAGCTCAGAGACACATCCTACTCAACACCCTGCATCTGCTCCAGTGGACAGAGATGGGGCCTATTCCAGCCCCTTGTACTGGTTGCCTGGATCCATGTCCTCTTACTCCTGGGGTCCAAAGGTCCTCCCGATATAAGGAGCCTGACAGCACCAATGGAGAGTATGCCAGGGGTGTACAAGCCACCTATATCCATACCATCTTCCCCAGGAGCCCAGTGTCCTATCTAACACAGCAGCCCACCAACAGCAGCATAGAAGGTATGGGGAGTGAAATGGCATTTGCTACCATGCCCATCCAGAAACAAATCTACATAGCCCAGTTCAACTATCAATATAGAGCACATCTACAGGTAAGTGTCTCTTGACTCAAAAACCATTGCAAAAATTAAAAGAAGTGACTATAACACCACATGGTGCCCAGACATCAACACAGAGATATGAAAAGCATGAAAAAACAGAGAAACATGACACCACCAAAAGAAGACTACAATTCTCCAATACCAGACTCCAAACAACAGGAAACCAGTGAGTCACTTGAAGAGATATCTCAAATGTAAATATTGAAGAAACTCAATACGATGGATGAAAAAACAGAAATCACAATGAAGAAAAAAAGATCCAGGACATGTATGAGAAATTCAACAAAGAGATTAAAGAGATAGAAATGGTAAAAAAAAAAAAAAAAAGAACCAAGCAGAAATCCTGGAACTGAAGAATTCATTCAATAAAATAAAAAAAATACAACCAAGATCATAAGTAGCAGACTAGAACAAGAAGAAGAAATAATTTCTAAATTGGAAAACAGCCTATATGAATTAACACAGTTTGGACCAAAGAAAGGAAAAAAGGAATTTTAAAAAACTAAGAAAGCCTACAAGATCTTTCTGATAACCTTAAGCATATACACATTTGTATTATAAGTGTACCACAAGGGGAAGAGGAAGGAAAAGGCATTGAAAGCCTATTTAATAAAATAATAGCTGAAAACTTTACAAGTATTGGGAGAGATACAGTGCCACAGATCCAAGAAGAGCAAAGATCCCCAAACAGATGCAACCTGAAAATCACCTCCCTGAGATACATTGTAGTCAAATTGTCAAAAGTCAAAGACAAAGAATTCTAAAAACATTAAAAGAAAAGCATCAAATCACCTATAAGGAAAATCTTATCAAGTTAACAGCAGACTTCTCAACAGAAACTCTACAGGACAGGAGAGAGTGGGATGACACATTCGAATTGCTAAAAGAAAAGAACTTCCAGCCAAGAATATTATATCCAGCAAAGCTTTCCATCAGAAATGAAGGAAAAATAGTGTCTTTCCCAGACAAACAAAAGCCGTGGGAATTCATGACCACAAGACTGGCCCTTCAACAAATCCTCAGGAAAGTCCTACATCAGAAATCAAAAGAGTGGTATATATCACCATAAATACATGAGAAAGAATAAAAACCACTAGTAGAAAATACATACAAAAGAGAGAGAGAAAGGAAATGTATCTTATCACTACAAAAAACACCAAACAGCAAAGACAAACAATAAAAAGGAAAGGCACAAAATAAATATTTTTTTAAAAACATATAAAAATTAATAAAATGGCTGGAACAGGCAAAAACTTTCAGTAACAACCC
>NW_007772489.1:0-599 GCF_000696425.1 Galeopterus variegatus | reverse complement strand
GCTGCCTGCAAAAAAACTCATATTCCCAATAAAGACACACATAGACTAAAGGGATGGAAAAAGATATTCCACGCAAGTGGAACCAAAAACGAGCAATAGTCACCATAGAACAGGAACAAGACAAGGATACCACTGTCACCACTCCTACCCAGCATAGTATTAGAAGCACTAGCCAGACCACTTAGACAAGAGAAAGAAATAAAGGGAATCCAAATTGGAAAAGACAAAGTCCAATTGTCCCTATTCATGGATGACATGATCCTATATAGAGAAAAACCTAAAAACTCTACCAAAAAACTCCTAAAGCCGACAAACAAATTCAGCAAAGTTGCAGATACAAAATCAATACACAAAAATCAGTGGCTTTCTTATACACCACCAATGAACTAGCAGGAAAAAAAAAAGCAATCCCATTCATGATAGCTACCAAAAAAAAAAATACTTAGGAATAAATTTAACCAAGAAGGTGAAAGATCCCTACAATGAGAACTACAAAACACTCTGGAAGGGAATTAAAGAGTACACCAAAAAATGTAAATACATTCCATGTTAATGGATTGGAAGAATTAGCATGGGGCCGGCCCGGTGGCGCACTGCTA
>NW_007772488.1:0-4844 GCF_000696425.1 Galeopterus variegatus | reverse complement strand
CAAATCCTACTACTAACTAGCTATGTGATTTGGGGCAAACCTTTGAATGTTCTGGATTACCAACCACCTTTAAAATGGAGGTCTGATCAAGATAATTTCTAAAGCCCCTTCCACAGATTTTTTTTCCAGTGCATGTCATTTCTAATGGTTTTTTAAATATATATTTTAGTTTATTTTACTTCTGAATATACATTGTAGTTGATTTTCATGCTCCTCTTTCACGTTCCATAAAGGCTGCACCATTTTGCAGTCCCACCAACAGTGTATGAGAGTTCCTTTTTCACTGCAACTTCTCCAGCACTTATCATTCTCAGTCTTTTGGATGTTAGCCATCCTAACTGGAGTGAGATGGTATCTCAAAGTGGTCTTGATTTGCATTTCCCAAATGCTGAGTGAGGTTGAGCATTTTTTCATGTGTCTGTCGGCCATTCATATATCTTCCTTTGAGAAATGCCTATTTAGTTCCTTTGCCCATTTTTTAAATCAGGTTATTTGTTTTTTTGCTGTAAAGTTGTTTGAGTTCCTTATATATCCTTTGTCAGATGTATATTTTGCAAATATTTTCTCCCACTCTATTGTTGTCTTTTTACTCTGTTAATTGTTTCTTTTGCTGTGCAGCAGCTTTTTAGTTTGATATAATCCCATTTGTTTATTTTTCCTATAGTTGCCTGTGCTTTTTGGTCCTATTCATGAAGTCTGTACCCACTCTTACCTCCTGGAGTGTTTCCCCTACGTTTTCTTTAAAGAGTTTTATTGTTTCAGAATGTATATTTAATTCTTTAATCCATTTTGAGTTGATTTTGGTATATGGTGAAAGGTATGGGTCCAGTTTCATTCTCCTACATATGAGTATCCAATTTTCCCAGCACCACTTGTTGAAAAGGCAGTCTCCCCCAGTATGTAGATTTGCTGCCTTTGTCAAAGATCAGATGGCTGTAGGTGTATGGATTGATTTCTGGGTTCTCTATTCCATCGATCAATGTGTCGATTTTTATGCCAGTACCATGTTGTTTTGGTTATTATAGCTTTGTAATATAGTTTAAAGTCAGGTAGTGTTATGCCTCCAGTTTTATTTTATGCCTCAGGATTGCTTTGGCTATGCGTGGTCTTTTGTTGTTCCATATAACTGTCTGGATAGCTTTTTCCATCTCAGAGAAAAATGTCATTGGAGTTTTGATGGGGATTGCATTGAATCTGTAGATCACTTTAGGTAATATGGACATTTTCACAATGTTAATTCTTCCAATCCAAGATCATGGGATATATTTCTATCCTCTTGTGTCCTCTTTTATTTCTCTTGACAGTGGTTTGTAGTTCTCTTTGTAGAGATTTTTCTCATCCTTAGTCGGCTTTTTCCTAAGTATTTTATTTTTTGGTCGCTATTGTAAATGGGTAGCTTTCTTGATTTCTTTTTCTGCATGTTCACTGTTGGAGTATAGAAATGCTACTGATTTTTTGTGTATTGATTTTGTATCCTGCAACTTTGCTGAAATCATTTATCAACTCTAGGAGTTTTTTTTTTTATAGAGGCTTTAGGCTGTTCAATATATAGGATCATATCACCCACAAACAGGAACAGCTTGACTTCACCCTTTCCAATCTGGATGCCCTTTATTTCCTTCTCTTCTCTGATTGCTCTGGCTAGTACTTCCAACATTGTGTTGAATAGGAGTGGTGAGACTGGGCATCCTTGTGTAGTTCCTGTTCAAGATTATATTGGCAGTGGGCCTATCATATATGGCTTTAATTATGTTGAGATACTTTCCATCTATGCCTAACTTGTAGAAAGTCTTTATCATGAAAGAATGTAAACTTTGTCGAATGCTTTTTCAGCATCTATAGAGATGATCATATGGTTTTTGTTCTTGCTTTTATTGATGTGTTGTATCACATTTATTGATTTGCATATGTTGAAACAACCTTGCATCCCTGGGATGAATCCCACTTGATCATGGTGTATAATTTTGTGTATGCATTGCTGTATTCTGTTAGCTAGTATTTTACTGAGGATTTTTGCATCTATTCATCAAGCATATTGGCCTGTAGTTTTCTATTTTTGATGCATCTTTGTCTGATTTTCGTATCAGGGTGATGTTTGTTTGTATAGAATGAGTTTTGGAGAATGGCCTCTGTTTCAATCTTTTGGAACAGTTTGTAGAGAATTGGTATCAGTTCCTCTTTGAAGGTTTGGTAGAACTCTGCAGTGAATCCATCCATTCCTGGCTTTTCTTTGTTGGAAGCCTTCTGATAACAGCTTCAATCTCTTTTACTGTTATTGTTCTATTCAGATTTTCTGTATCTTCTTGGCTCAGTTTTGGTAGTTTGTATGCATCCAGAAATTTATCCATTTCCTCCAGATTTTCAAATTTGTTGGCATATAGTTGTTTATAATAGTCTCTAATGATTCCTTGTATTTCTGAGGTGTCAGTTGTAATATCACCTTTTTCATTTCTAATTTTTGTTATTTGGGTCTTCTCTCTTCTTTTCTTAGTTAATCTTGCTAAAGATTTGTCGATTTTATTTCTCTTTTCAAAAAACCAGCTTTTTGTTTCATTGATCTTTTGTATTGTTTTTTGGGTTTCTATCTCATTTAATTCTGCTCTGATCTTAATTATTTCTTTCTGTCTACTAACTTTAGATTTGGATTGTTCTTGTTTTTCTAGATTTATAAAGTGAAGTGTTAGGTTGTTTATTTGCCATCTCTCCATTCTTCTGAAGTAAGCATTTAACGTGATTAATTTCCCCCTTAGTACTACGTTTGCAGTATCCCACAGGTTTTGGTATGATGTGTCATTATTTTCATTAGTTACAAGAAATTTTTTGATTTCCTGTTTCAATTCTTCTTGGACCCATATGTCATTAAGCAGAAGGTTGTTTAATTTCCAGAGTTTCATTTATTATTGATTTCTAATTTTAATCCATTGTGATCAGAAAAAATACATGGAACAATTCCAATTTCTTTGAATTTGTTGAGACTTGCTTTGTGAAATAATGTCTGGTCTATCCTGGAGAATGATCCATGTGCTGATGAGAAGAATGAATATTCTGAGGTTGTTGGATGGGATGTTCTGTAGATATCTTCCAAGTCCAATTGGTCTAAAGTATTGTTTATATCTTTTGTTTCTCTATTGATTCTTTGCCTAGATGATCTGTCCCATGATGAGAGTGGGGTGTTTAGGTCTCCCACTATTATGATGTTAGTGTCTATCTCTTTCTTTAGATCTAATAGAGTTTGCTGTGTAAATCTGGCTGCTCTGACATTGGGTGCATATATATTTATGATTTTTATGTCTTCTTGATGGATAGATCCTTTTATCATTATATAGTGGCCTTCTTTATCTCTTTTTATGGTTTTTACTTTAAAGTCTATTTTATCTGATATAAGAATAGCTACTCCAGCTTGTTTTTCATTTCTATTTGAATGATATTTCTTTTTCCATCCTTTCTCTCTTAGGCTATGTGTCTTTACAGGTCAAGTGAGTCTCTTGAAGACAGCATACTGTTGAGTCCATCTTTTGAATCCAGTCAGTCACTCTGTGTCTTTTGAATGGGGAATTTAATCCCTTTACATTTAGAGTTATTATTGAAAGGTGTTGACTTACACCTAGCATTTTACTGATTTTTGTTTAGATGTCTTAAGTATCTTTTCTTCATTTCTTTCTAATTTTCTGTTTGTCTTCTGTATTTGTTGGTTTCTTGGGGTGATAGATAAATATTTTTTCTCTTTCGTTAGCATTTTTGTTTTGCTGGTAGGTATTATTCTTTCTTGAGTATTCATGGAAGTGATGGTTGTTTTCATGGTATCAAAGCCAGTACTTCCTTGAGAATTTCTTGTAGGGCTTGTTATGTGGTAGTGAACTCCCGCAGTTTTTGTTTGTCTGAGAAATATACTATTTGTCCTTCATTTCAGAAGGATAGCCTTGCTGGGTAAAGTATTCTTGGCTGGCAATTTTTGTCCCTTTGTATTTTGAATATATCATCCCATTCTTTTCTGGCTTTTAGGGTTTCTGATGAAAAGTCTGATGTTATCCAAATTGGGGCTCCCTCACAGGTGACTTACTCCTTCTCTCTTGCAGCTTTTAAGATTATCTCTTTGTCTTTGAGTTTTGCCAGTTTGATTTTCACATGTCTTGGAGAGGATCTTTTTGGGTTGAATGTGCTTGGGGATCTTTGGGCTTCCCAAATCTGGAGATCTGTTACTTTCCCTATACCTGGGAAGTTTTCTGCTATTATTTCATTGAATATGTTTTCAATGCCCTTTCCTTTTTCCTCCACTTCTGGAATACCCATGATTCAGATATTTGAGTGCTTAAGGTTGTCTGTAGTCTCTCTTAGATTTTCTTCAATTTTTTTGATTCTTTTCTCTTTTCTCTAGTCTGCCTTTGTTAATTCATACAGCCTGTCTTCAAGGTCAGAAATTCTCTCTTCTGCTTGTTCAAGTCTGCTGGTTAAACTCTCTGTTGTGTTTTTTATTTCATTGAATGAATCCTTCAGCTCCACATGCTCAGCTGCATTCTTTTTCAAGGCATTAATTTCTTTGTACATTTCTTCTTTCAGATCCATTTTATTTTTTCTCATTTTATTGTATTGTGTAACTGAGTTTTCTTGTATCTCATTTAGTTTCCCTAGAAGTGTTACTCTAAATTCCTTGTCTGGCATTTCAAAGACTTCCTGTTCTATAGGATCTAGTGCTTGAGAGTTATTATTTTCCTTTGGTGGTGATGCACTTTCTTGATTTTTCATATTTCTGGTGTCTTTCCTTTCGTGTTTGTCATTGTGTCTGGGGGTATCACAGTCCACTTGTTTCACCCTGATGTCTGGTTTGGATCCTGAAGGGACTGTCA
>NW_007772487.1:4592-4845 GCF_000696425.1 Galeopterus variegatus | reverse complement strand
GCTAAATACCATCAAATACTTTTACATTCTTCTGTCATTGGAAAGGCTTATAAATTGAATGGTATTACAGCTTTAGTTGGATTTAAGGTAGGTTAATCTAATTCTTAGCTTCCCAAATGCATCTTTTCAAGAAAAAGGGGATTTTGGGGGTCCAATGTAAGAAAAAATATTAGGAACTAATGTATTTCATTCCCTTAGAACGTGAAAGACTCTCTTGTTTCTGACTCAGGCATTGACATGCAGAGAAGAACTC
>NW_007772487.1:1854-3682 GCF_000696425.1 Galeopterus variegatus | reverse complement strand
GTTCTGTAGGTTTTGACAAACGTATAATGACATGTATGATTAACTATATGGTATAATTACCATGATAGTATCATAGAAAATAGTCTCATGCGTTCTGCCTATTTAACCCTCCCTTCCCCAGTAGCCCCTGACAACCACTGATCTTTTTATTGTTTTCATAGGTTTGCCTTTTCCAGAATGTTGTATAGTTGGAATCATACAGTATATGGCCTTCTCAGATTACCTTCTTTCACTTATGGAGTCAGTGGCTTTTTATTTTTTCTTAAACTTTAAAAAAATGTTTGTACTTGTACATATTTATGGGGTACAGTGTGTCGTTCCAATACGTGCATATATTGTATAATGATCTACTCAGGGTAGTTGCGTATCTGTCACCTAAACATTTATCATTTCTTTAAAAGTAATGTTAGATAAATTTACTTTTATTTAGATAAATTTGAAGTAATATTTTGTTTCAAGGCTAGGTAGAGTTATTACACCTAAGGTCAATACATAATTTTAATATCTAATTTTTGAAAAAATTATATATATCTACACATATTACATGAAACTTTAAATGTTTCAGTGGAGATGTTTTAGTTTTCTCCTTGACCATTTCTGGAATATGTGAATTATGAGATGTTTGAAGATTTCTCAGGTTAAAAAAAATCCTTCTATATCGTATTTTAATGTCATATGTGTATTTTTAGTAAATTTCTGATATGGTGCTGTTTAGGGAGTTATCTAAGCTAAGGTCTTATAATATATAAGGTCTGGTAA
Organism: Galeopterus variegatus; assembly: GCF_000696425.1. NCBI lineage: Eukaryota > Metazoa > Chordata > Mammalia > Dermoptera > Cynocephalidae > Galeopterus > Galeopterus variegatus. The sequence goes on along the minus strand of NW_007772487.1, from coordinate 2,923 downwards.
TATATATATGTTTTGCTTATTAGTTGATCACTAACTCTCTGCTCTTATTTTCATCTGAATGTGTATAATCACAAATTGTTAATCACTTAAGAAATCTGATTAATGCTTTTGGGGGGAAGTTGTCTTCGTTACCTGCATCTTTTGCTTGAGAGGAATTTGTCAGACTTCTTTTAATTTCCCCTCTTTTCATCTGGGTTGTTTTCCTTCTCTTAATTAAAGCATACATCCTTAATTTACAGATTTTTATTTGTTCACTCTAAATTGCAACTATATTTTTTGTATAGATCTTATTACATATGCAAAGGATTTAACTATCTTTTTAGTTAGTAAGGCAGATTTAATCATTTCCCCAAGAAATAGTTAATGAGTGGTGTCCACATGCCAGGCCCTAGGCTCTAGGAACTAAGGGTGAAACAGTCATGTCTATACCTGGGTCCTGGCTCAGTGCACGACACACTTGAGAAATATTTAACCCCAGTCTTGGAGAACATTTGGTGTATAGTGTATGATTTTGAAATAATTTTGAAAAATCTTAAAGTCCTTAAGTTATATCAGGGTGATATAATATGATATACCCCTGGATCTTAATTAGTGGCACTATTAGAAGGAATTTGTAAAATGACATGAACAGCAGTCCTTAATACCAAATAATCTAGAGTCTCTTCTGTTGAAGTTAGAATGCAGTATATGGTTTTAAATAAGATTAACTTTCCTAATTCTGTTTTCCTTCGTTGTTTACAAAATCAATTTGTATCCTTTGAACTAATGCTGTTTGGTGTTTAGAGTGAAAAGCGTTAATGTGGGAGGAAGTGACCCAGAGACATAACATAACTGAAGGAAGTCAGCCCTGCAGCAAAAATATAGAGGATAAACTCCTAAAGTGGGTGATAAGTATGAAGGTCGTCACCTTCACCAATTGAGTTTAAAAACATATTGAGCTGTTCTAAGTCTTCTTTTTCCATTCCATTAGATTTTAATCCGCCATTCTCAGCTGATATAATCCTGACCAAAGAAAAGAACTCAAGATCAGAAAGATCTATGCAGGAAAAATTATATTTAGAAGGAAATG
>NW_007772487.1:0-304 GCF_000696425.1 Galeopterus variegatus | reverse complement strand
ATAGCTATGTTCCTGGTCGGGATTATAAGATTCAATGTTAACTCTGCCCCCACTGCCCCAATTCAGAAGACCAGGGCGCTTCCAGCAGTGGTTCAGTGGTCATCACTGGGCTGGTTGTGGGTGTTGCGGGGAGGCATGGCTGAAGCCTGAGACCCCTCACGATCCCAGCTTGGGAGCCCAGGATGCTTCCTGCAGCGGCTCAGTGGTCGTCTCTGGGCTGATTGCAGGTGTTGGGGGGCATGACTGAGACCCCAAGCCCTGACCCCTCCCTGGCTTGGAAGCCCAGGGGGCTTCTGGTCCTTCC